>NC_089589.1:15409772-15678693 GCF_019320115.1 Miscanthus floridulus | reverse complement strand
GACCCTCCACATTGATGTTACTTGCAGTGTTGTCAGTTGTCCGCATATAAGGTGTAGAACTACCCTCACCATGTTTTGTCCAAATCAAGTAGTCCTCCACAAATCCTCTGCAAACCAGATGAGAAGTGATTGCTTCCACATTGTCAAATACCACAATATTTTTACAGTCTGCGCATGGACAACATATGTGCTTCGCCTTTGTTCTCTGAGCATATATCTTCATGGCATCAATAAATTTTTGGACCTCCACTACATAAGATGGGTCTAATCTTGATAAGTTGTACATCCATAATGACCTCTCCATATTTATCTGTAATTAGTTAGGAAAATATTGTATGTCACTCTAAAAACAAAACGAAAATAACCCCTCATAACTAAGATTCTATCCTCCATCAATTAAATAGATATGAAAACCTACCTCTTACAGAATTTACAAAATAAAAAATTTAAATAATTATTTAAACTCATTTTTATAATTATAAGAATTAATTAAACGGAGATGGCATCTTGATTAACAAACCCTAAGTATAAGCAAAAATAACAAACCCTAATTAACAAACCCTAAGTACATGAAATACTAACTAACCCTAATTAATAAACCATTAATTACTAACTAAATTAATTAACTAACCCTAAGTACATGAAATATCTAACCCTAAATAATAAACCATCAATTACTAACAAAAATTATTGAAAAACCTAAGGTACATGAAATAATAACTAACCCTATTTAACAAACCCTAAGTATAGACAATAATAACTAACCCTAATTAACAAAACATTAACTACTAAATTAATTCATAAACCCTAAGTACGTAGATTAAAAAACTAAATTAATTCACAGTTTATAATTACAGGAAATAAGTATAACAATTGACAAGACTTTATAAAGTGTTAATCATTATTCTATTACATAGATCTACTCACAAGAATTCTAAAAAGTATTTATTTTCTATAATCCGAGCAAGATACAATTTACTATGAATTTACAAAAAAAAAAGCTAAAACTCTCTCCCTTGCCCTAGCTATGAACCCTAACCCTAACCCTAGATTTAGAGCACCTCCAATACAAGAATTGAACCAAAGAATCACTAAAAAATGGCGGCAACGACACTAACTAACCTTTTGGAAGTTTCTCACCAAAGAAATGAAGTTCAAAACATCCCCCCTTGGAATCGCCACTTCTCTGTCCGCCACTGTGCACACAGCACGCGAGTAACTGTTCTTGTCTGGAGGTGGACGAAGGGAATTTATAGCAGCATTAACACAGGCGGTTGGTAAGGAGAACCGCCTGTGTAAAACAATTTACACAGGCGGCTCTCCTATCTCTACCGCCTGTGTAAATACGTGTATTTACACAGGCGGTTTATAATGTCAGCCGCCTGTGTATACACGTATTTACACAGGCGGTAGAGATAGGAGAGCCGCCTGTGTAAATTGTTTTACACAGGCGGTTCTCTTGCTGGGCCCACCCTATTTTTTGTACTGGCGTCATGAAATTGTGAACCGCCTGTGAAAAAAAAACAACGTGCCAGCAAAAATGATTTCTGTAGTAGTGCGCCGTGGATAGCGTTTGAGCCACGGCGGAAAGAGGCATGCTGGCTGCAACCTAGGGTGTGAGCAAAAGAATGATCGAGGGTTCAGCTATGGGATGAGACTAGGACGGGGTGGCACATCGAAGGCCTCCCCCCAACACTCGAGATCAAAAACTTTCCAGTTGAAAGTTTATGGCACAGTGAATATGAGGGAAATGTTTATACCGTTTAGTCACAAGAGACTATGAGGTGCACACACGAGGCCTGAGGTCGTTGGTTTGATTCCTGGCAATTACACATGCAAAAAATCGTGCGACTCGGTTATTAAGGCCCTGTTGGGACAGCTTCCTCCGGCTCCGGCGGTTCCGCAAACACTGTAGCAACACTGTAGCGCGAAGCCGGTTTTCTCTCTCCTCTCCTCCCCTCTCACCTACATTGGCGCTGTTCATCGAAGCCGGAGAAGCCATTTTTCCTGGCTTTTCCCGGCGTGCTACAGTGCACGTGCGACAGTGAGACAGAAAAGTAGGGTGGAGAAAACCGGCTTTTTGCTACAGTGTTTTTGTCAGGTAAGCCGGAGCCGACGGAAGCCATCCCAAACGGGGCCTAAGTAACGCCCTGTGGAGTTCGATGTTTTTCACTCGCACACTGATTTCCTAAGTTTTACCGCCTGTAAAAATATTTTCTGTACTTGTATTAGTATTTTACAAGGTTGTAATTATTGGTCTTAACCTCCCTAAGCTTTGTTTCCATTATCTAAGGCTCTGTTTAGATCCCACCCAAAAACCAAAAATTTTCAAGATTCCTCGTCACATCAAATCTTGCGGCACATGCATGGAGCATTAAATATAGGTAAAAAGAATAACTAATTGCACAGTTTGCCTGTAATTGGCGAGACGAATCTTTTAAGCCTAAATAGTCCATAATTGGACAATTTTTGCCAAATACAAACGAAAGTGCTACAGTAGCCAAAAGCCAAAAATTTTCGGAACTAAACGCGCCCTAAGAAAAAGGTTACACGCATACAAAAAATAGAAAACCCTTCAATACGATGTCGGATGAAGATAATTTTTATATGTAAATTGTAGACCTCGATGAGATCTACAACTTTGTAGTTTTGAGTTTTTTCATTTGAGGACGTTAAGATGCTCGAAAAAATAATATAAAATTTCGGCACTCCCGAAAATATCAAAAGTTACTGTTCACCAGCAAAACCGCCCAGAAGGTTGCAAGTTGAACTTTTTCGAGAGTTGGAGGGCCAAAGTTGTCCGGTTTTGAAGTTCGAGGTTGAAATCCAAACTTTACTGCAAGTTGAAGGGTGTAAATTGGACTTAACCCTTAAACTTTCTGTCTCAGATTGAAGCATCGGGGTGCAACGTTGGCGAGCAGCTCGCTGAGAAGGGAGGGGCAACTGCTCGTCAGATGCTGAAACTCATCACTATCCATGGTCGCCTTTAGATTGCCCGGAGACTTGAGAAACTCGAAGCACGCCTCCTTGAGCCCTCTGGAGCCATACTGCTCCGCAAGCACCAACGTAGTCGCGGCCGTTCCAGTGTTAATGTGGTTGCAAAGGCTGTCCTCGCAGATGAGGTTAAGCCTCTCCAAGCCATATCTATCCGCTGCCACAAGCAGATGCTGAGCCACTGCCGGCGTGTTGTCGCCGCTGTCCATGTCAGGCAGCGAGTCTGTGTAGACGAAGTGCAGCATGGCCCTGAACACTCTTGGGTCCATGTCATCGATCCGTACGTGGCTCGTGCTCCTCTCCTTCATCGTGCCAAACAGCTGCGCCATGAACACCGGCGACCGAGCAGCGAGCACGAGCCGGTGCGCGCCGCAGGTCTCCTCGCCGACCTGGAACGTGACGTCCGTTCCCACTTGGGACTCGAGGAGGCGGCCTATGTGCTGGTGCATGTCTAGCGGCGGCACGATGATGAACCGCGGGATGCGGACCGCTGTCGTGGAGACGGTGACGTCGCATCTAACACTGAAACAGTCGTCCTTGAGATAGGCTGATCCCTCCAGGGCCTTCCGCATGATGAACCTTCGATGCCCAAATCCGGTGTCTGTGCACTTGAAAGTGCGTGCCGTGCCCTTGCCATAGGAATACGACGGGACTGGTGCGCTGGCGCCGTCGAGCAAGCTGAACGCGTAGCTTGCCTCGACGCCCGTGGCATGGTTGTGCTTGAGGTGCAGGACGATGCCTATCCAGCCGCGCCAGAGGTCTTTGGGGTGCAACCATTAGGGTAGTACCTGATGTCCCAAGTAATCCCGCCGACGTCGAACTCACCAGAGCTGATGAATTTGCCGCTGCCGGCCGATGCCTTGACCCGGGAGTACCCATCGATCTTGAGGACGTGCGACCCCTTCACGGTCTGGGCGACGATGGCGGACGCGCTGACGCTGTCGCTCTGCGCCACGCCGCCGCCGCCAGAAACAGATCTCGACATGTGTATGGAATGAGTTGCGAGGGAGATGAAGATGAGAGCTATAGGATTTTACGAGTCGAGATGGCCGAGTATGCAAGTCGATCAGTGCTTGATCGGCGGCCACCGTGAAATCCGTGCACAGAGGCGGCGGGCGAAAGACTGGACGGTATTGGTTTATATGTGACCCTGCCAGCCTGGAGAGGAATCCCGGAAATTGAGTAGTAGTTTGTCTATTAATTTTGGCCCAAGTTGCTATTTCGGTCTATAGAGAATAAGCCGTAGTTTATTTGAGTTTTCTTCACCTTTGCAATTTCTCCCGTGTTCTTTCTAAATAATGGAAAGGATGCGGCTTCATCTCTCGAAGCCAAGAGAATGGGACTAATTTTTACATAAGTTGAAAACACATAAAAACAAACTGACTCAAAAACAAATCCTAGCATTAACTCGCCATCTAAAAGAAGCAAAGAACAGCATGGCCGCCGTTTGTAGCGCCCGACAAACTTGGGGGAAGTGATCCTTGATTTCATCACACCTTTGCAACCATGACCAATGTTCCTTTGAATAAAACCTACAAAAGGGATCTGGATTGGTATTTCTCAAAAACCATGTCAATTTATACTAGCCACAAGGTCCAACAAATGGCTGCTCCACCTGTGGATACTCGATAGCAACGTTTTATTTGATCTACCCCCTTTGTTTGTGCCAATCATGAAAGATATCCATTACATTCAAAGTGGTTTTGAGACCCAAAACAAGATGTATGGCCCACCACAAGAACTTAGCATACAAACACTCTAAGAAGGGGTGTTGAATAGTTTCGTCCCTACTACAAAACACGCAAGATTTGTTGCCACTCCAATTTCTTTTTGATAAATTATCTTTAGTTAAAACTATCCGTCTCTTAATAAACCATAGAAAAATTTTAGTTTTGAAGCCCCGTATTGACATATCTATATCTATACCTAATAATAAATAGACAAAATTTCTGCCATAATTTTTTCGTGCAACTCTGATCTCAACTCGGATTCTGATTTCTTGTCCGGTAATCCTTTTTTTAAAGTGCCGTTCGGTTTGGATCTAATCTTTAATAATTTTTTTCCATAATTTTCGTTTCCTTTGTTTCCCTACCTCCAACGTGATGGACTTCCCGTACGAATCTAATAGGTGAAATATAATACAATACAACGACTCAATAAATAAATACAGATGCAATAGGAGAAATCGAATACAATACAACAACTCAATAAATAATCTGAATACAAATTGGGTGACTGCGACGCGAAAAGATGCTGAGATTGGAACGACAATGGCGCGACGCGTGAAGACGACGGCTCGAGCAACGAAGGGGCAACCTGACGAGACAGCGATGTGAGCAATACCGAGGCGAGGATGGGTGACAGTGACGACGTGGGGCGAGGTCGAGGAGAGAGGAGACGGCGACGCAGGCGTGGCTGCCTAGTCGTTGGGCCGTGCGCCACTGGGGCTCCATTGCATGCACCTATCAGCTGTGGGGACGCCGTCGTGTGGAGCTACCGGGGCGTGGTCGCGTCGGGGCTCCGTGGCCGCCGGCATGTTGTGACCATCAGCCCATCAGGGCTCCTTGTCCGCCTTGACAAGGCTTCAGGCGGACGAAGTTGGAGGCCTTGGGGTGCAAGTGGATGAGGCCACATGACTCCGACTCTGAGCTACCATATAAAAATGAGAAAGAAGACAAAAAGAATAAAAAGAAAGAACAGAAAAGATTGGGTATTATGTCACCCTATTGAGGGGTGAGGTCGAGGAGAGAGGAGACGGCGACGCGGGCGAGTCTACCAAGTCGTTGGGGCGTGCAGCCACTGGGGCTCCATCGCATGTACCTGCCATGCTGTGGGGACGCCGGCACGTGGAGATACTGAGGCGTGGTCGTGTTGGGGCTCCATGGTCGCCGGCATGCTGTGATCGTCAGCCCGTCAGGGCTCCATGGCCACCTTGGCAAGGCTTGAGGCAGACGAAGTTGGAGGTCTCGGGTTGTGAGTGGATGAGGCCACGTGACTCTGACTCCGAGCTAGCTGATAAGGATGAGAGAGAAGAGAAAAAGAAAGAAAAAAAGAAAGAAGAGAAAAAATAAAAAAAAAGAAAGAAAAGAAAGGATAGGGTATTATGTTTCCCTATTGATTATTTCTGTGTTATTGGTCTCGACTTTAACAAAATTTGCACGATGAAGTGTTCATACACTATATAAATTCACTGGTATGCGGTATGCTCCATTATATTTGTTGATTCTTTGATGGTATAATTGGAAGTGGAAGTGAAAACATGTGCCCCTGGGCTTTCATGTTCACCAGCGCTATGGCGTAGATGCAAGTGATTACTTAAGTAGAAGAAAATATACTGAGTTAAAAACTATAGCTTTCAAGACAAAACATCACATAAATATCAAAACTTTGGATGATGCTAATGAGATCCAAACATATGGGTATGTTAAGCCTCGGGTCCAGTGGTTCCCGAACGAAGAAGACCCCCTGACCAACCCCTCTAGAATCACCCGAGGGCTCGGGGGCTATACCCATCGGGTACGCTTGCGCGCACCCTCTGAGGAGAAACCCGGCCAAGCCCGACTCCGCCATAACTTCTGCTTGGGGCTCGGGGCCGATCTACGCTGTCGACGAAATATGGTCGGCAGTCTACCTAGGGGTATGCCCAAGGTAGTAGATTGTCGGCAGACAGATGCGCAAGCTACAAACAAGATGGTGACGCAAGACAGACACGAGATTTTATCCAGGTTCGACCGCCGTGAGGGCGTAATACCTACGTCCTGCGTCTGATTGTATTGTTGTCTGTCAATGAGAGATGTTTTTTAGAGGGGTCCCCTGCCCGCCTTATATAGTCCGGAGGGTAGGGTTACAGATCTGGAAACTAATCCTAGCCAGTTACAATTGCCATAGGTGGCCGGATAAGGATTCCTATTCTAACCGACCAGGATCTTGCTTGACCTCCAAATCAGCCTTGATTCTTTGCGCGGGACTCCGAACAGATTGGCCGGGCCGCGCGTCGTCTTCCAGTGGGCCAGACCCCCCGATCCGGGCTGGCCCAAGACTAGCCGTAAGGGTATAGGGGTTAATACCCCCACAGCTAGTCCCCGAGCACCATGTATTATGCTGCGACATGCCGTTCAGTCTCCTTCAACTAATGCGATCCGTCGTCACGTCATCTCCAACTGGTTGAAATATTGACCAATCGAATATGCCAACATTCGGGTCAGAACAGAAAGCAGTGGACCACGATTATAGCCGAAGATTCCGGTTGTCCGAAGAATGCATGGTGCTCTAAAAGAAAAAAAGAAAAAGATTTCTTTCCTTATCAAGTGTGTCCACTTGTATTTCTGAAAAGAAATGTAAGTGACCCTTGGACAAAAATAGTTCTGGCGAACAGTCATAGCGTAGGGGTCGATAAAATAAACACATTCACCGCAAGGTGAAGTATGCCCACTTAGTCCCCAAGCCTAGTAGTAGGTGATGTAGGCACGTGGTGCCAGGGTCTAACAAGAATTCCCAGTTTCGTTGAGAATCCAATCGTCGTACATGCAATACAAGATGCACTGGCAGGTGCATCGTACCGATGTAGTCCCTGAGCTTGCTGGAAGGCGAGATATGAGCCTTGTAGCAAGGTCTAAATAAATGCCTCTCAACTGTATGTGAGTATAAATCACATGTAGCCGAGGAGAACGGTCTCCAAGCAATGTTCGGAGAGTGGTCGGGGCAATCCCTGAGCACCAGAGTGGTCTGGACAGTCCCCGAGCACGGCAATGGTCTGGGCAGTCCCCGAGCACGGTAGTGGTTGGGACAGTCCCCGAGCACGGCAGTGGTCTGGACAGTCCCCGAGCACGGCAGTGGTCTAGGCAGTCCCTGAGCACGAGAGGTGCGGCGAAGAAACAAATGCCACTTGTACTATTTTTTGTGTATTTATTCATCTACTTGCTCTGTCAAGTCTAATCCGACACGTCTGGTCAAAGAAGTAGACGGGTATAGCACGTCATACTATCTTTTTGTCTTGTCAAGCGAACAGTTGCATGGCACCTGTCAGTAGGTGCGTCAGAGTGGGACCTCCCACACTGGCAACGAAGAGGCGCATATATTGGCATAGATCTCGAGGCTGTGAAAACAACCGTCTGCGGCGAGTGCGCACGTCTCCAAAGAATCCCTAGCAGACGAAACGGCACAACTCTTGGGTTAAATACGATATAGGATAGGTAAATTATTATTTTTACTGAAACCCATTGCCATTCGCCGCCGTAGCCTTCTTCTTCCTCTTGCCAACCCTAATACATCCGAAATCACCACCAATCAATCCTCCACCGTATCCCCGTTCATCAGCAAGGCCGGATTCATGGTGAAAAGGGACGCCCAGAAGAAAGCAGGAGTCATGGCGAAGGAGTGGTGGAAATCAAGAAGCAACGAGCAGACCATCGAAGATCTCGTCATCATGGGAGTACTCCACAACAAGGAACTCATAGGATGGCGCGTGCCGAGGGGCGAGGGGTACCCCGATCCACAGCTAGGTGAGATTGTGGTTTTTGAAGACTTCTTCAAGTGGGGTTTTGGGGTTCCAGTGCACCCTTTCCTTCAGGGGCTCTGTCTATACTACGAGATTTGGATTTGCAATCTGCATCCCAACTCGATTCTCCTTGTCTCCACCTTCATTCATCTTTGCGAAGCGTATGGCGGCTTCCAGTCCCATTTCGACTTCTTTTGCCATCTTTTCTGTCTGCGGAAGAAAGGAAGCAGCGACTCAAAGATAGCCGGAGGTGTGTGCCTCAACCTCCTTGATGGAATGAAAGCCCAATACCTGCACTGCCCTTGGAACACGTCGCTTGATGACTGGTACAAGAAGTGGTTCTACATCCGCGAAGAGCCAAACACGATCACACTGTGCGACATGGGGTTCATTCCAGAGAAGAGGACAAGCTGGTCAGAGAAGCCCGAGCACCTGGAACAGATTTCAGAAATACTTGGGATGATCCCATGGAAGAAACTGGACGGTCCGAGCGTGGTCGAGAGCTTCATCAGCCGACCGATCCAGCCCTGCCAGAGGAGGGTACATCCTGGCTACGAGTACCAAGGTAGCACAGACCCGACGAGGACGAGGCAGGAGGCGCTTGGCAAGATCAAAGTCAGGGCCAGAATTGGAGAGCTATTTAACTTAGCTGACCCAAATTATGTCAGATTGATCGACATCGAGCACGCTTTCAAGCTTGCCCGACCTCCCCCAAAGGTAACTCATCTTGCCTTGTACCCGTAGTCTTATATTGTAATAGGAACTTACTATGTTATCTCCTATTTGTTTCCCAGATTAATGGTCGGGATAGATCAACAGTGTTCATGTCGCCACCCCCTGGTGTAGATTGGCCGCAAGTTGCCGCCCCAACCGCCCGGACCAGCGCCGGGATCGAAGACGTCGACTGGGCCGTGCTCGGAGTTGGAGAGGAGGCAGCGGCCAAAGCTGCTGGTAAGCGGCCGACGGCCAGCAAGCATCGTTAGGCGATCTTTACTCTGTCGGATGATGACACAGAGGAGGGAGAGGATGCAGACATCTTTTGACTCATCCCTCGAAAGAGGAGGAGGCAACTGGAGTTGACGGAGGGTGGCTCGTCCGTGCTGGTGGGACCCACATCGCCGACCACAGCAGCGCGAAGGACAAGCAGCAGAGGGGTCGAGCACCAAGCCCTAGCGTCGGGGCTGGATGTAGAGGGAGACCAGATGTCGCCCGCATAGCACGTGGAGCAAGCACGACCGAAAAGACATGCCTTTGCCACATCATTCCACGCTTCCAACATGTAAGTATTTGTAAATTTGATGTAAGCTTGCAATTTGTATTGATTGTGGTAACCTTCTGAACTTATCTCGTATGTACTAGGTCGGCGTCCACCGAAAATCCAGACCAGCTGGCTGGAAGTTTCGTGGCTCCACCAATAAATTCAGAAAAGACTGCTCAGCAGCCGATCACCGTGGAAGCTATATCAAAGGATCCGTCATTACCTCGGCAAGGGAGCAGTCATACAACAATCCCCGAGCAGGTGGTCGAGGTACTGATTGAACCGGACATGAGTGCTCAGAGCACTCGACCTGCTGAGGGCAATACTTCAACATCGAGGATGACGGGGCAAACCGAGGAGCGACAACTGGAGGTGAGGACACAGCCCACATTCACTGACGCTGAAGACCGTGGGAAGGCTTTGGTGATCGCGGAACCTGCTAACGCCCGATCGGCACCGACACCCGAAGATGTGCCTGAAGAGGACGAAGTGGAGGAGGTCATGGGCCATCCACAGGACAAGCATCAACATGTGTATGTGTCACATTGGCGGAACGACCAATGGGTCGTTCATGAGGAAATTCCAGAGGTCGAAGAGACCAAAAAAGTTGAACGAGCGGCGAAACGACTGGTGATGGAGGTCCAGGTATGCTTTGCTTCGCCACTTGATCTTGCCTTCTAGTCAAACTTTCTTACTTAGCTTTTTGCACACAGGACTTAATGAAGACCGCAAGGTACCATAAGAAGTGCTTCGACCAGATTGAGGGGATCACAGCAAGCAATAAAGAGTTGACGGCGGAAGTGGAACGCTTGCGCCACCTACTTGAAGCCGCCAACCGTGAGAGGACGGAGCAAGAATCCCAGAAGCAGAACCTGATCACCCAGCTCAGTAATAAAGAGCAGGAAAGAACAAGTAAGTAGTCACTTTATCACAACGAGTGCTTGACAAGTGTTGTTGCGTTGTTAGTAGTAACAGCTGTAGTGCAGGCTTAGAAGCCGAAGTAGTCCATCTCCAAGAGGAGAATAGTCATGGTGTCGTGGAGTGTGATCGCTTGAAGGAGGACAAAAGGAAACTGGCGCACGACCAGTCGTAGCTCCGGGACCACACGACCAAGATGAAAGAGGAACTGAAAAGTAAGTTTTCCAGACCCTTTTGCTCACTTTTGTTGCCCGCCTTATATTGTCATGGTATGACATTTTAATGGCTTGTGCGGTTTGCAGTTTTAAAAGCCAATGCCAAGAAACATCTGGAAACCGTGATAAAAGACCATGACGGCTAGAAAGCGCAGTGCCAAGAGATCACCAAGGATCGGGACACATGGAAAAACCGGTGCCAGGAAGTGGCAAAGGGCATTTTGCCGGTCCTCAACCTTATCGATCCAGCGCTTACAGAAGACGTGCTAAGGACGCGCAGCTCGGACTGGTCGATAGATGCCGAAAGGCATGGGGATGATTCCAGGAGTTCGTGAAGGAGGCGGGTGAGTACACAGGTGCACATGTGCTAAGCATGGTGTGTGCTCACTACCCCTTGATCGATCTCAAATGCCTAGAGGCTGGATACCCGAAGAAGGTAGATCCAGACAAGGCTGAGGAGCTTCGGATGACCCAGCTGGACTTGTCGGCAAAAATAATTGGCAACATTAACCTGTGTGGAGGTGGGACAGCACCTGTACAGGGTACGCCATCAACAAGTTAGCTGGAAGCACCATCAGTTTTAAGCCAACCGGCGAAGCCTGCGGTCTCGACCAGCCAGGCATCGGCAGGGCCATCTTCTTCAGCTTGACCAGTACAAGAGTCCCTGAGACTCGAGCACGACGTCAGACCCAGCGAGCAGTAGGTGCCACGTGACCCGACCAGCCAGTAGTATAGGCTATAGCTGTAGGAGAAGATGTAGTTTTGTTATTGTAAACTTGGGCCTTTTCAGGCAAGCTTGTAATAACGTAACTATATATCTGCATAAGCTTGTTTGTTTTGTAGAAAACGTATTTAAGCTTGGATCTCGTGTTGGTGTAACTAAGTGAGAACATGTTAGCGTTCCATTTAGTTGTACCAGTTTAGTCGACACGTCATCCTGAAAGGTTTGTATGGATCTGGTTTGTCCTGTGGTCGGAGTGTGAGGTGCGTAGCCTGTGCACACATAGACGCACATAAGTCAAACCAGAGAGGACCTACCTATTGCTCGTAGCGTAGAGAGCAGATCCCATGCACACGTTGGGGGGAACCGAAGACAGGGCCTGCTCCGAAAACCCAGAAAGGAATGGCGGTCGGTTTTGACTGGTTGAGTTAGAATAACAATAGACTTCGAAGTGACACATTAGAGTGGTCGGAGAAATCATAATAGCTTTATTGAATTAAATCGAAAGTACAAGAGGAGTACATATCTTAGTAGTTAAGCATAGAAACGCCTAAGCTTGTCGATGTGCCATGAATTGGGTACATCTGTACCGTCCAGGTGAGCTAACCTGTAAGACGTTGGTCGTGTAACCTCCTTGATCATGAAGGGCCCTTCCCATGGAGTTGCGAGTTTGTGGACACCAGCCTAATTCGTCTTCCACTTCAGGACGAGATCCCCGACCATGAAGGACCGCTCCTTAACGTTCTTGTTGTAGTACCTGCGCAAAATAGCAAGGTATTTGGCTGTACGTACGCAAAAATCGAGGCGCTTTTCTTCTGCACTACTCACTTCTAGCTCCCGCACTTCATTGGCCTTGTCTTTGTCGAAGTTCTCTACCCATGCTGATCTAAAGGCTATATCTACTGGGAGCACTGCCTCAGCACTGTAAACCATAAAGTATGGTGATACGCCGGTATTGCGACTGGGCTGGGTTCTGAGGCCCCAGACCACGGCTGGTAACTCTTTGAGCCATCTTCTGGGAGCTTTGTCGTTTTCTCTATACATCCTCTTCTTAAGTGCATCCAAGATCATACCATTTGCCCGCTCAACCTATCCATTAGCTCTAGGGTGCGCCATCGAGACGTATTTTATCACTATGCTCCTTTCATCGCAGAAGTCTCAAAAAGCATTCCTTGTGAACTGAGTACCTAGATCAGTGATGATGTTGTTGGGTATGCCGAAACGGTGGATGACCTAGTCGATGAACATGATAGCCTTTTCTAAAGATGCCTGTACTAGAGGCATGTACTCTATCCACTTCGAAAATTTGTCGATCAGCACAAAGACACATGTAAATTTCCCAGGAGCTGGCTTGAAGGGCCCAATCATATCCAGTCCCCGGCATGCGAAGGGCCAAGAGGCTGGTATTGTCTGAATCTCATGTGCTGGTACATGGATTCTCTTGGCGAAGAACTGACAACCCTCACAATGGCGGACTAGCTTCTCTGCATCGGCTACAGCTGACGGCCAATAAAACCCTGCTCGGAAAGCCTTGCCAACCAGCGTTCTCGAGGCCGCGTGGTTGTCGCAGGAGCTAGAGTGGATTTGGTCTAGGAGATGTTCGCCATCCTCCTAGGTTATACACTTCATCAAGATTTCCTCCTTTGCGTTCTTGCGCCACAATTTGCCATCGACAAGCAGATACTGCTTACTGCGACGCATCAGGTGTTCGTTTTCTATCCGATCGGTGTAACCGCTACCATCTGTCAGGTACTTGATGAAAGGTACTCTCTAGTTAGGCTTCTTAGTGGTCAGAGGTGGTTCGATGGTGTTTGACGCTGGAACCGTAGCCACCAAAAGCTGGTCTGGAGGCTTGTCGACCGTGGGATCTTCCTCTTCGATGGAAGGCGTGAGCAGGTCTTGAACAAATACGCCATGTGGGACTTTAGCTCGGGATGATCCTAACTTTGACAGCACATTTGCTGCTTGATTTTTGTCCCGGACCACATGTGTGTACTCGATGCCATAGAACTTGCCTTCCAGCTTTCTGATTGATTTGCAGTATGCATCCATCTTTTCGCTAGTCGTATCCCAGTCCTTGTTGAGTTGATTAATGACCAAAGCCGAATCCCCGTAGACATAGAGACGTTTGACACCGAGCTCGACCGCAATGCGTAGACCATGCAGGCATGCTTTGTACTCGGTGGCATTATTAGACGCCGGGAAATGAATCCTAAGGATGTATCGGAGCTGCTCCTTGGATGGTGATACAAAAAGGACTCCTGCACCATCAATGTTGAGAGAGCCGTCGAAGTACATCTTCCAATACTCATTGGGCCCCTGAGAGGCAGGTGTGCTTAAGTCTGTCCACTCGACGATGAAATCGACAAGTGCCTGAGACTTGATTGTAGTACGGCTTGCAAATTCCAAGGAGAAAGGGCATAGCTCCATTGCCCATTTGATGATGCGCCCGTTCGCATCCTTGTTGCGAATGATGTCTCCCAGAGGGAACTCAGTCATGACCACCACATGGTATCCGTCGAAGTAATGTTTCAACTTTCAGGATGTTATAAGTATGGCGTAGATCAATTTCTAAATCTGTGGGTACCTGGTCTTGGACTCATTAAGTACCTCACTGATGAAATAGATTGGTCGTTGTACCTTGTAGACGTGGCCGAGCTCATCGCGCTCGATCACCATGGCAGTGGAGACCACTCGATTAGTTGCCACAATGTAAAGCAGGTGGGTTTCATCTTCTCTGGGAGCAGTGAGGACCGGAGGTGACGTAAGGTATTATTTCAGCTGTGTGAAGGCAGCGTCTGCTTCCTCTGACCACTCAAACTTCTTGGATGCTTTGAGCAGTTTAAAAAATGGTAATCCTTTTTCGCCTAATCTTGATATGAAATGACTGAGAGCGGCCATGCATCTGGTAAGCTTCTGAACATCCTTCACCTTTTTGGGTGGCTTCATGTCTAAGACAGCTTTGACTTTCTCTGGGTTAGGGCGTATGCCGTCGTGACTGACGACGTTGCCAAGTAGTATACCAGAAGGAACACCAAAGATGCACTTCTTTGGGTTTAATTTCCATTGGAATGTATTAAGGGCTGCAAAAGTGCGTTCGAGGTTGTCAACAAGGGTACATGCTTTCTTGGTTTTGACAACTATGTCATCAACATAAGCCTCGACAAGGTCATCTTTTATCTCATCTTTGAGGCAGGCTTGTATGGCGCATTGGTAGGTAGCCCCGGCGTTCTTGAGCCCGAACGACATGGTTGTGTAGTAGTAGGCACCGAAAGGCGTGATGAATGATGTCTTGATCTGGTCGTCCTTTTTGAGAGCGATCTGGTGATAACCAGAGTAGCAATCGAGAAAGGAAAGCAGCTCGCAACCGGCTGTTGAATCTACGACCTCGTCTATGCGAGGTAAGCCAAAGGGGTCTTTACGGCAGTGTTTGTTGAGATCAGTGTAATCAACGCACATTCTCCATTCATTATTCTTTTTGTGTACAAGAACCGGGTTGGCTAACCACTTTGGATGATACACTTCTTTAATAAATCCGGCTGCCAAAAGCCATGTAACTTGTACCCTAATCGCCTCCTTTTTGTCACGAGCGAACCGTCGTAGCTTCTGCTTGATAGGTTTGGCCTTGCCGTCGACATTTAAGGAGTGCTCGATCAAGTTCCAAGGTACACCGGGCATGTCAGCAGGTTTCCATGCGAATACGCTCACGTTGCTCCTCAAGAACCTGACGAGCGCGTCTTCCTATTTAGGATCCAGATTGGCCCCGATAAGGGCCATTTTACTGGGATCACCGTCGACCAGCTGGATCGCTTTGTGCTCTTTGGACTTGACGTTCTTGCGTGGGGCCTCAAGCTCTAGGATCTCCAGGTGGTCGGCTGGGGTCTTCTTGGCGTCGAGCGTGGTCTCGGCCATGCAAATAGAGAGGTCGTGAGCCTCTGCTATTTTGAAGCTGTTGTCCTCGCAGGTGTAAGCTGCGTACACGTTGCCCTTGAGAGTTAGAACCCCCTTCTCAGTTGGCATCTTGAGCACCAAATACCTATTGTGAGGTATGGCCATGAACTTGGTGAGCACTGGTCGACCAAGGATAGCATGGTAGGTGCCTTCGAAGTCGGCGACCATAAAGTTGACGTAGTCGGTGCGGAAGTGGTCTGGGGTACCAAATTGCACAGGTAGCATGATCTGCCCGAGAGGAGTAGAGCTCTGTCCGAGGAGAACACCCTAGAACTGTGCCTCGTATGGCTTGAGATTAGCTGGGGTTATCTTCAGAGCTAGCAAACTGTTCTTGAACAGTATATCAATGGAGCTGCCGCCGTCAACCAGCACTCTGTCGAACTGGACCCTATTGATACAAGGATCAAGGACCAGAGGAAAATGTCCTGGCTCAGGTATTGCAGCCCATTGGTCCTTTCTGCTGAAGGAGATCTTGCGGTGAGACCAAGGAGGGAGCTGCGGATCGGCGATGAGGTTGTCGGTGTTGGCCACGTTCAAACAGGCGTGGGCGAGCAGCTTGCATTCTCATTTGGTCTCGATGGACACTTTGCCTCCAATGATGGTGTGGACGCTATCGGTTGGCTTGACGTACTTGTGACGAGGATCTACGTCTTCATCATCGTTGGACTCGTTGCGCTATTCCCCTACGTCGTTAGGCTTGTCGGACGTATCCGGAGCCTGTTGACGTGTGTAGATAGACTTGAGAACGCGACAATTCTCCATGGTATGGTTTGACTTGGGGTGGAGATGGCAGGGTCGTTTTAATGCTTTGGCGTAGTCTTCTTCGTAGTTGCGACGTCCGCCACCTTTCTTAACGGTGTTGACCACGCCGTCGACTTCCCGAGCATGCTTGCCCCTGTAATCATCATGGCAATTTCGCCACTGATTACGCTGGTCGCGGTGGTCGCGGGGGTCATTGCGCTGGTTGCGGTGATCAAAATTGTCGTTCCGACCACGGTTGTCGTGGTAGTCGTCGCGGTGTGGGGGGTGGTCGGAGCGTGGAACCCTTGCTACTTCTTCGATGATTATCTTTTTAGCATCGTCGGCATCTGCATATTTCTTGGCGGTGGCCAGGAGCACTGTGACTGATTCAGGTCTCTTGCGGAGGAGCTTGTCCCGTAGGGCATCGTGGAAGCGGAGACCAGTGATGAAAGCCTCGATTGCCTCGTTGTCGGAGATTGATGGGACCTTGATGCACATCTCCGAGAAATGTCGGACGTACTCGCGTAGTGGCTCATCTTTCCGGTCTCGTATCCACTGCAGATCATATTTGTTGCCGGGTTGCCCGCAAGTGGCAATGAAGTTGTCGATGAAAGCTTGCTTGAGCTCTTGCCAAGAATCAAAGTAGTTCGCTAGCAAGCTGACTAGCCATTGGTGACCTGCATGGCCAACAGCGACTGGGAAGTAGTTAGACATGACGTGCTCGTCAGCCATGGCTGATCTGCATGCGGTTTCGTAGAGCATGACCCATAATTCGGGGTTGTCCTTGCCGTCGTACTTCTGAAGTTTTTTGAGCTTGAAATTCTTGGGCCATATGACTTGGCAAAGGTGTGGAGTAAACTGCTTCAAACCCGGTGGGCCGTGGGTAGTATCATATTCCATACGGCGATAGCTTTCGTGAGATGCACGATCGTTGGCTCTTTGGTTAATGCGATCGCGCAGATCGCGTTCTCCGAGGGAGTGGCAGAGATCGTTATTGCCATCACGGCGACCCCGATTGCCACCCTGATTGACCCTGCGACCGTGGTTATCACGGCAATTGTCGCGGTTGTCTCGGTGGTTGTCATCCCGGTAGTCGCGGCGGTTGTCATCCCGACCACCATCATGACCACCATTTCCGCCTCGACGGTTGTCTGATGGGTCGTTGTCGCGCAAGCCACGTTGGTTGGGTGGCTATGGGCGACTTGAGTACTAGCGGCTATGGCTTGATTCGACCGAGACGGATGGAGCCCGGGCTTGATTTACAATTTCTGCGGTATGGGCCATAGCAGCCGTCAGGTAAGCTTGTATATCATCACGAACTGCCTGGATTTCTGGGGTATTGGGTAGTCGTTGCATTGTCGCCATAGCAACAGCTACATTGACGCTTGGAGTCCTGAAGACCTGCTTGTCCCCGACCCTGTCAAAGGCATTGTTAAGGTTGCGCGGCTGGACCCCTATGCGCCGTGCCTCCTCTTCGGCTTTGACTTGTCGACGATTAAACCGATCAATATTGTGTGCCTCGCGTGCCAGCCTTTCTTGTTCCGTTTCGCCAACTGCCGGCGGTTCGTCATTACTGACAACATTGATCAAGTCTCCTCGCCTTGGTGGAAAAGATGAGAATCGTGGGAAACCCGGGGCGTGGTTTGGGATATCCAGATCGTATTCAATGCCTTCATAGTCGTGATGCTGGAGCTCAGTGTGGACGGAGGCATTAGATGCGATGCTGGACGAGGAGCTTGAGCCACCCTCTTGAACTATGTGGACCGATCCTTCTTGATACTCCTCAATCTGGACCATGTTGACGAAGTTGCGCAGGCAGTAGGGCTGAGTCTGGTAGTTCTCCATCGAGGCTTCATACTCAGAGAGCCAGAGACCCGTCACGGGGGCTGACCGGCGATGAACGGAGCGCCCTTCAGGAGTAGATGTGACCACGAGATCCGTACCGAGCCGTGCAGGATGACTGGCCTGAGCTGGTCGGGTAGATCTGTTGTGGGTAGTGGTTTCCTGCTCATTAGGTTAACTTTGAATCGAACTTACTAGAGCTAAGGTTTCGGCAAGTTTGGTGCCGACCCGATCGATGGAGTCAAGCAGGTCGGTGTTGTCGATCTGCCTCCCTTTGTAGCGAGGAAGCGGACGACGAGTTGTCAGCGTGGCCGAAGACGATGCTGGTGTAGCCAGAGCCAGATCCACGTGGTCAGAGCCGTAGCCAATGTCGGTGAAGCAGTGGTTGACGCAGATCGAATCCGTGCCTCCTCCATGGTCATGGCGATGAAGTTGCTGGAGCCCGTGGTCCAGGTGATCTGGCCGATGGTGAACGTGAGGCTATTCGGCATAGCCATGGATCCGGGGATGATGACCATTGTAACAGAACCGCCTAATTTATACAAGATCAAGTACGGTTGTCCCCGCTAACACGTTGACACATGCATACTTTCACTTATATAAACCCGGTAGTCCGCCGTGTGTCCTGAAAGACCTCGGTAAATCAACATCACAACCAAGATCGCGTGATTAAGCAAATACACATCACATACGCAGGGTTGCAGCAGAAATAATATTACAAATGGGTTCACAAATAATAGTCTAAGTTTGGGTTTCAAAACCGCTTAGTGAAAACAACATAGCTTTCAAATTACATTAATATAAGTTCCAAATACATTGCTAGCATAAGTGACATCATCCAACAAAAGCATATAGATGAGAAGTAACTATAGAATCACCGAGCCTACCGGCGGTTATCCCCCATCTTCAATAGGCCGAGCACTCCACCTGCAACATGGTGGGATAAACCCTGAGTACTCAAATGTACTCAGCCAGACTTACCCGTCGTAAACCAGAAATAAAGTGACATCAAGGATTATGCAAGGCTTTATCAGTGGATCTTGCTGGACAACCTTTTTGCATAAAAGCTTGAGTAACCATTAGCATTATTCACCTGCACTAGCAATGACTTTTAGCCATTACCTACCATCTATATTAGCGCATGTACTAATCAATCACTTGATTAAGTTGCAAACAATAATAACCATATTAGGTATTTCATGGCTCATTGTCATTATCATCTTCATCATCATCATCCTCTAACCATATCTTTAAATTTAGTGAATCTACGTTGCCGCTGCTCAGTCAAGTTCTCACTATCCAGGAGAGACGGTGATTCAAATCGATTCCTATCCAGCTAGAGGGGTATTCCTAACACAAACCTTGCTTCCCCCGTGAAAGGTCCTTGTTTGGTTTTTGTAATTGAGTGACAACTTAGGTGGACTAATTGTGTTTATGTGAGATACACAGGTGATTAGTCCACAGGTACATGTGTATGAGCAACATATGCCATGGAGGTGAAAATGGCTTGGAGATGTTGCAAAGCTCACACATGTGATGATGAAGGAGCTTATTGCACATGAGACATGACATTGAGTCATGTGATCAAGGTGGAGAAGATCAGGACAAGACTTGGCTTGATGGACCGGTTGCAAGCATGAAGGGCAAGTCGAAGGCTTTGGAGTGATGGACCGCGTGGCGGTGAAGCTTGAGCAAGACTTGGCACCGATGGACGATGGCAATAGTGAAGAGCAAGTAAAGTCAAGATCGATGAACCAATATGATCACGTGATGATATGAAGTGGATCATATCATTGTTGATCGTGTTGGTGCATGTGTTGCATCAACGTTGGAGGAGATGGAATGGAATGCGCAAGGCAAAGGTATAACCTAGGGCATTTCATTTCACCGGTCATAGGTGTGTAGAGAAGTTTATGACTGGGTTTAGGATAGATGGCCGTACTATCAAGAGGGGCAAACTTGTTTGCATATCGGTCATCTAGTGCCACTCGAGTGATCTAACTTTGCATTGTCGCTAGGATCGAGTGGCATGGCAAGTTGAGTGGCTAACATCCTTTGGGAAATGATTGTGAATATGCTAACACACTTACACATGGTGGTGTACACTTGGTGGTGTTGGCACATTTACAAAGGAGGTGGTGTTCGCAAGCTCGGCGGGATTCGGCGCTTTCGGGAAAATGGAAGGCCTATTTTCTATTGCACCGGATGCAAATTCTTGGTGGTTAGCACATTGGAGCAAGGGTGAAGAAGTTAGGAGTGAAAACGAGTTGATCGCGAAGATGCTGGTGTCGGTCAACTGACCGGACGCTAGATCTGATTGCACCGGACGCTGGCAGGCTGCGTCCGGTCAGGCTGACGTACGATGACACAGAAGCTGGAGTGTGACCGGACGCTGGCTGCGTCCGATCAAGTGTGACCGGACGTGTCCGGTCGAGGTCGGTACCTTACTGGAAATGACCGGACGCTGGGGGTTCAGCGTCCGGTCAGTTGAAAGCTGCTGCGTCCGGTCAAGTCAAGTGACCGTTGGAACCGGGACACGTGGCCGTCTGCGGGTGACCGGACGCTGAGGTCCAGCGTCCGGTCAACACGACCGGATCGTCCGGTCGGCCTGACCATTGCCCAGTGAATGGGGTAACGGCTAGTTTAACCCTTGGGGCTATAAATAGAAGTGGCCTTCGGCCATGGCTGGTGTGGAGCACCTTGGGGGACTTTGTGTCCATGCTTGAGAGTGCTTGGGAGCCCTCCATCTCACACATACTTGATAGTGATCATTCGATTGTGTCAGTGAGCGATTCTAGTGCGATTGCATCGTGAGGTTGCATCGAGTGGCACTAGGTGATCGAGTTGCAAGCCGGTGGTGCTTGTTACTCTTGGAGGTTGCCACCTCCTAGATGGCTTGGTGGTGGTCTCCGTGGAAGCCCGCAAGAAGCTTGTGCGGCGCTCCGGAGAAGTGCTTGTGAGGGGCATTGTGCTCGCCCCGCGGGAGCCGCGAAGAGCAACTCTAGTAAAGCGTGTCATTGAGCTACCCTCACTCAAGGGGTAGGTTCTTGCGACGCCCGACGTGCGGGCTTAGCGGGTGATGCTAATTAGCCGCCGAACCACCAAGTGAGCGGTCGACACAACGGGGACTAGCGTGTTGGCAAACACGTGAACCTCGGGAGAAAAATCATCGTGCCAACCTTGTTCTTCCCGTTGGTTTGCATCCCCATTACACAAGCTTTCCATTACTTTTATACATATTAAGCTTGTGTAGTTGCTCTTGTAATTAGATAGCTTGTGTAGCTTGCTAATTACCTTCTTGCTTGTGTAGCATAGAAGTAGCTCCCTTGCGTGGCTAATTTGGTTTTAGTAACCTTGTTAGTCACATTGCTTAGTTTGTGTAGCTAAGTATTTGCGCTCTCTAATTAGGCATTGGTTGCCTTGTTATTGAGCATTGCTAGTGAGCTTAGTTGGCTTTGTGCTTTTGCTTACTAGCATGTGTAGGAGCTCCCTTGTTGCTTAAAGTACTAGTGGCATAGGTTTGTGTGACCTTGCTCCTAGAATTGTTTAGGAGAGCTCTAGCTAGCCCGGCACCTTAGTTGCATAATTAGTATCTTTGCAAGGTGCTAGTGAACATATATAGAGGGGTATAGTCTTGGCTAGACCGATTGTTTTAATTCCGCATTTATACCGGTTAGCCGACGCAATTAATTTTAGAAAAGACAATTCACCCCCCCTCTAGTCCGCCATCTCGACCCTTCACCCCGTCAGGGTCGCAAACAAGTCACCGTTGGTACAATTCAGGAGTCGCGAGTCCGAACAGATCGGCATTTTCAGAGAACCACTCTGCCAAGGTTGTTCGGGACTCTAACCTGACTTGGGCTTATGCCAATGGCTCTCCGCACATCCTTACTACCTCCAGAATGCCACCACTTCTCGCGTTCCCGGCCTGAGTCGAGCTATTAGGCTTCGCGGTCGGAACGACTTATCCGGCCAGCTAAGTGTTAAGCTGCGTTCAACATGACATGAGGACGTACAGTGTATCGGTCCTTAAACGACATAGACGGGGATAGATTCACACCCAAGACCTCCATGCCTTGTTGCTGCACTATCGTCATCCCGTCCGGTCTCTTTTCATTATTAACACATGGTTCTTTTTCATGATAGCAAATATAGCCAACCGTGACCAGAGCTCATCCTACATCTCGCAGGTGACAGGAAATCACCCGACTTCTACCAGTCTATGCATAGCTAAGCATCATTCGATCCTACACTTAATTAGGATTCACAGGATTTTATCTGGACAAGGTAAGGATATAATGCAACAATTGGTGCCAACCAATTCATATACTTAATGCATCATCAACAATAAAAGATACTCAAGATATTTGTAAAAACATGGGAGGCTTAGAATGCTCTGGGGCTTGCCTGGGATCCGACACAAGTCAGTTCAGTTAGCTTGCACCGTCTTGGTGACATCTCCGGTCCTAGCACTTGCTTAGTCCTTCCACCTTCGAGATATATCCACCAAACCAAATCTTTGGGTTTGGCTCCAACATCGCATCCTTCACGTGGTGCATCTAGCGTACCTAGATGAGCTGCAATACACAAGTACATAAATATGAAGAATAGTACTATGAGACGCATCACAAAATAGCAAGCAAGACAAGCATAGTTTACACTAACACACTTAAGTACTTTGTGATGCTTAACTTAAACAGCACACAATCTATCAAGCTAAGATAGCAAAGAAGACGACAACACCAAGCATGACACAAGTTTCCCAAGATCTCAGGTGCTCTAACTCAGTCATCATTCAAGGCATAAGTCACACTTAACAATATACAAGCAAACACTATAATTGGAATCTGCCAATTTCTGGACATGCAAACAGCAGCTACAAGATTTAGCTATAACTGGAGTTACACAAATCGAAATGACTTGCAAGAAGACATTTTGGAAAGCTTATGAAATTATCTACATTTCATATATAACCATCACAGCATGATTCCCAAGTTAAGTAGGTCGAAATTATACCTTTACCGAAACTGGTTCATACAAAACAGAGAGCAACAAATCCTGTATTCTAACTTTAAATAGTCGTAACTCAAACACTACTCAGCCAAATGATACCAAATTTTAACAGCAGCTAGATACATAAATTATCTACAACTTTTGTATAAACAAGTTTCACAACAAAGCAACTTATCATAAAGAACTTTGCTAGGTTCCCAGATCTGTCCATAAACCACATTTGCAAGAAAATAAATATTAACTTATGTTGCAAACACATAATTAGGCAAAACCAACTTTACTAACATGTCACACATGACTAAAGAACACCAGAAAACCTAGTGTCCATGACCAAATAAATTCTTTTAATGCATTTCTTAATTTATTTTAGATAACAAGGTGACTTAATGAACATATACCAAAATTATACAATAAATTCTACAAAAATTACAGTGGCTCACATATCCTCTCAATAGTATACTGTACAAATTTCACTCCATTTGAATATGTATAGCAACCTCTATGAAAAAGACAAGTTGCTAAAGCAAGAAATCATGTGAGAGCGAGATAAACCAATAACTCACTCATACTTCATCCAATACTCATGAAATTTTTACCACACATCAACTATCACATGAGTAGCATGCCACAAAAATTTCATTTCATTTGGACCCTAGATCAGCAGTTATGGAAAATAACAAATTCAACTAGCATTACAACCTTACTGCACAAATCTATTTTTACCGCAAAATATTTAAACTAAAACATGTTATATTATAGATCTAGTGCATAGAGAATTTCACAAGCATTCCAAAAAGTCCTCATTTCCTATTTTACGAATTTCCTATGATTTATTATGATTTTCCAAACTTTCAGCCGATTTAAAACAAATAGGTCCCTATCGGCACTATTCATTTGAGTCACAGACTTTGCAGAAAGAACCTTCCCTTTTCTCGAATTCGAGCGCGAAGTCCTCCACGCGGGCAAAACTGAGGAGGCGGCGGGGGAATCACCAGTGTCGGCCGGAGAAGGCTCTTCGGCGGCGGGGAATGGGCGGCGGAGCATCAGGGGGTCCACGTGTATCCATTGAGGCGCTCAGCTTGGCCGAAGACGACCCAAGGTGGCCCGGCCACGCACGCAAGCTGCAGCCGCGACGGCGGCGCCGGTGACGGCGAGCTGTAGGAGCGAAACCGGCGAAACAACTCGATGGGAAGGTGTGGCGCGAATGGAGGAAGGAGTATGCGGAGTTGGTGGGGCCTGAGGAAAAGCCGGAGCTGAAACGGGGCGGCCATGGAGCTTCGGCGGCGGCGGCCATGACGGCGACGCAACGTTCTGCGCGCACAGCGACGACGAGAGCGAGCAGAGGAGAGTGGAGAGGCGAGTGAGTGATAGAACAGCTCGGGCGCTCGGTTTGAGGGGCAGGGGCGCTCGGCAGCGCGTGGCGCAGAGCTTGGACGCGCGTCGGCCATGGGGGGCGCGCTCTGGTGCATGGCTGCCACGATTCCTTTTCGTCGAACACGTGGCGCGCGCGATGGAGCCCGACTTGGAGTTCGTTTTCGGCATATTCCGCGCACATTCGGACCTTGGCACCAGTAGAAAAGTTGCTCTACTCTGGATGCTCTACAAACTTGATTAAGGCTGTATGGTCATTAGAGATCTTCATCAGCTGGTAATTAAGCCACAAAATGACAGTGTCAATGCCTTGATAGCGGTTAAGAAAACACAAAATTGAGGACCAAAATGGAGTCAAACTTAGCCCAACTTTTTATATGCTCTTCTCCATAATATAACCTTCAACTTTTATTTTTTGACCAACTCAAGTTGCTTAGCAAAATTTGGAGAACGCGGAATGCCAACGTCGTTGCTTAGCGAAACTGACTTAGAATAATTCTAAGTGTTGAAGACTGCAGTAGAATCAATCTTGTGACCTTTGATTGTCAAGCTTAGAGATAGATTTAGACTTGGGTCCTTCAATAAAGTTTGTAGTACACAAACTATACTACAACTTTTATTTAAGGTCAAACCTTGTATCTTGAATATAAACCATTCTTTTACTTTGGTCAAAGCAGCATCTCGTTAACCCTAGAATTAGAGTTTTCGACCAATCGAGGCCTTTTCTTGACATGTGCTCAACACAAACCCTTCATGACTTTTGTTGTAGAGTTCAATTAGAGTCATTTAGGCAAGGTAGCAAGGTTTGGTTGATGGCCTATAATTCCCTTCACTTACTAGTGCAATTCAAGCAAAAATGTAACTCATCATTTCATGCGACTTCTTGATTCTGAACTTCATGAAACTTTTCCACGGGTCTAGATGGATGCATGTGGATGTAATGTACATGGAATAAGCATGTTTAACATTACTCTTGCATAATCTTAACAAGGGTCCATATGTAAGCAAATGTGCGTGGCCCAAGTTTAAGTTGGAGCTCCATCATGTAGATTTGATCTTGACACCTTCATTACCACTTGACATGTCATGTTTGAGCTCAAACCCATAGCTTAACTGGTGACAAACACTAGGGGTGTTACAGCCCTACCCCCTTAAAGGAATCATGTCCCGAGATTCGGTGCGAAGGACTTTTAAGGGAAGAGAAACTTGTCATCCAGTTTCCAACATCAGTGATAGCATTAGGCTACTTAACTTCAGAGTATCAGAGAGGCTAATTTGGTCATGACACTTTCTGATACTTGCTCTTCGTCGTAAGTTGTTGTCTGAAGAATTTCCTTCGTTGGCGTCCATAAAGCATTGTTACATTGGAAGGAATCCAAGATAGCACTATCCTACGTACTTCATCCTCGATGTACGAAGAGTGATACAAGCATAGACTAAATACTTGTAACACCTACTTCCCTAGTGGATATAGCACAGACCTATGGACTTTGCACTAGACCACAGTCTGTTGACGGATATTCCTTGCAACGGTGCTATATTTGTTCCCAAGGTTTGAAAAGTAGTTCTCTATTAAAGTGGCTTGAGCACAACTTTTTGTAAAGGATGTGATCAAAGACGGGGTACACATCCTTTGAGGGTATGAGAAGCTAGCTAACCACTATCCAAGCTAGATGTAGCGGTGTAATCACTCAGATGTTAACTGATGGAAAGCTACATAATGTTCCATGTATGCAGTGCTCTTTCTCCAATAACAACTCTGTATTATCTGAGTCTATCGAGTGAGTGGTAAACGTAATAGCTGACTCTGTTGGCTCAACGTTCTCGATGATCATTCCTTAGGGAGCCTTTAGATCCAAGTTACAACAGTGATCTGGGTTGAATCTGATGCAACCTCTTGGGTAAAAACACATATAAGGTACCAAAGGCATGTCAGCATTGGAGAACCATTGATGCAGAAGGATGTTAGCGAGGCTTGGAGGACAACACAAGTTGCAAATAATCACAAAACTAGGGACTAGTTCACTACCAAGCAGGTTGAGTACAATTTGCCTTCATGGTGCAGTTGCACAGCAAGTTGGGTTGACTTGCATCGTAGCAAAACCAGCTTTCTTAAACTATATTTGATGTCGAGGCTTCCATTTTTCGGCCAATCAATATCTCAAAAACCATAATCCAAAAATCTATGGTTTAACACCTTTCCAATTACTTTCGAATTGCAAGGGTACAATTTGACTTCTAGAACACCTTGACTGCTCATGCATTGCTGATCTAAGAGGGCAAAAGCAAGGCACATAGGGGTGCAATTAGTCTTCTCAAGGGTATGGAGGGTTGTCTAACAGCAATACACCTACAAGTTGTAATTTCTTGGCATGAATTACAAACACAACCGTCTAATGCGAAGGATGATCGCAGTCACAGCAAAATTGCAGATTCTGTACTCTTTTATTTTCTATTCATATCTCACAAACTACTGCTGCAATATGCACAAATTTTGGTGGGGATGTAGATCCATGGGTCTTCTAACTACTGACCAAAATTCAACTCAACCGGACACCGTTTGACCATCCAAACAATTCATCTACCAAAACTGCTCTGTGCTGAAATGGCAGCAAACCGAATTGACAAAACATCTCTCAAATCCGATGTTTCCCTCAACCAATCCTCAAACAAACTTAAGGCATCGACGTGTCCTAAGTGAGAAATGAGGTCACCAAAGTTCGAGGCCATTCCAATCAAATTGTTGGCTTGAAGATGTTCGGTTTTGTACCCTAAAATCTGGACAGATTTCTCGTTCTTCTCTTTCTTTGCTTCACACGTTGTGGTGTGTGTTCTATACTCTCGATCTCTTTGTATAGCAGCAGCAGCTCTTTTCTCTAAGGATGTAGACCAAGGTTTTCCATATGTGGTTCTCAGGGAACAACTTAAATCGTTTGATTTAGACACCAACTTGACGATGCACAAGCATTGGACTTGTGACTATGTTTTTGGGACACAAAGCATACTCTACATGGAGGGCATCCCTATATAGATAAGGAACCGTTCCTATATATCCTTCGGCACTTCGTCCAATAGAGTCCGGACACATATGTTAGTGGCACCTAAGGGCACAAAGATGCTGACTGAAACTAGGGACGTGCTTTCGCTAGCTCCTACATAGCCGATACAACGTCTTGTACTATATGTGTGATTGTCCAAGATGGAATTGACTTGATAGCACAGGTTTTGGAAAACAAGGTAGTAGTTACATTGCTAATGGCTTGCTGTTTCATTGTTTAACATTGCTCTGCGAAACATAGCCTTCATAATTAGCAAAAAGTTGTCACCTAGCGGGAGGTGAAGCTTCATACTAGTAACTAATCAGTTGGCTCTCAACACTAAAAAGGTTCCAAATCTTTACTCTTGACAATAAGAATTGTGGTCGAAGCATAAACCGATGGTCACCATTGAAGTCAGTAGGCAAGGGGTCACACTAGAGATGGTCGATCTCAACTGTGCAATCTACATGCACATAATGATCAAGACTTGGATAGCTAGGTCATAATCATAATGTGGCGTTCGATTCTTATCTGACTAACAACTTGTCCAACATTAAGTGTTGTGTGCCTTTCTGATCCAACAATGATGACATAAGTTGTTCACTAGGTGACGGACGTCAATACCAGGACAACCAAGTGGAGTCACTTGTCTACCACCTCTTGTAGTCTATTAATGTTTATGTCGGTGACCAGTTCTTCAAAGGTTATCCTTTTTGTGACTTCAAAAGGAAGCTCTACTACTTTCAGACTGATATATAGATCTTCGATAAGATATGGAGAGATAACCAAGGAAGAGCTCACGTGAAAATAACACATCGATGCAGTTCGGCAATGGATCATGACTAGAAACCTTGATACCAGCGCACACCCAGCAGCACAACCATGCATCGGCCGCCCACAAGGAGGCCCTAGGTTCCATCGCGGCACCGTAGATCGCTAATCGTGGCACCATTACTGAACATACAACCCACTAGAATTCTCACGTGGCACAAATTTGGTTGCATAGGAGCAAGCACAATGAGAAGGAGGGATAGCAAACAAAGGTAGTCACAAGATTAGGATTCAACCAGGAGGCGATTAGAAGATCAAAACACAACGCAAAAGAACATAGCCTAATTGCCGAAGGCAACTAAGCAGGAGACCCTTGCTTAATTTCCATAAACGCATTGTGTCCACCATGGTGATTACCAGGTAAAGATTAACATGAGATTTGGTCTTGTCGAGTAGCAACATGAGATCAAGACTGATAAACATCCAGAGACTTGAAAGAGTTGGAGACAAAATACATGAGATTCGAGGGACAGAGCCATTGCACTGACTAGGGACTCAGTTGATAAAGCAATGACATGATCTGCGAGGAAAAGGTTTCAAAGCCAGGGCAGATAGCGATTAGCGTTGCACTAGCTCATCAGTAGGAGAAAGAGCAATGAAGTCCGACAAGGATTTTTGAGCAAGGTCCTCCCACAAAGGAGCAGGACAACCATGACACATGCAAGCATTCAAGGGAATTAAGCTTGGGCCTAAGGTCAAGCAAAGGCATGGATAAAGGTCTTCGTAGCACAACGTTCAAGGCTAGCAACCATATGTACAGGCTTAGGTTCCTAAGAGAGAACTTAATTGGAGACGACAACCATGAGATTATCAAAACTTGGACGTTGCTCTAGGATAGCGCTCTTCCACACTCATATGCTTACCGAGGACAAAAGGGTGACAACTACGGCACTACATAGATAACGAGCATCCACGCCTACATCATGGTCTTAAGCGAGCATTTTGAAACACTCAATCCGATTAGCTTAAGCGACTATTACTAAGCACAAAGCTCATACATAATAAGCAGTCGCCTACAGTAACACCACTACACATAAACATGCGAACCTGGTGGTAAGGTACTGTTATCTTTCATTTCCTTTTTACTGAGTAGGTGGATATCTCTACAAAACAAGTTTTACTTACATTTAGTAATTTAGTTTTCAAAGGGGTGAACTTTTTGTTAACTATTAACTTGTCATCTATTTCCTTTGGAAGCCAACATACGAGGCAAAGCTAATCACACACTAACTTCAAGCATAGCTATTCAAGCAGCATGGGACAAGGCATTTTGGCTAGCTTCACACAGGAAAAATAGTGACATCACATTGATCACAAGTTACTTAGCATTAGAACAAGGTGAGGGAAGCATATTTATGCACAAGCACAATCATGATGCATGCTCGTCCTATTCGTCCTCACGAAATTGCCAGCCTAAGGTGGCAATCATGTTCTATGTCGGTGGCATAACACGTACTCTCTCGATATATAGCTAGTCGTCAGCTACATTCAATCTATGCATTCGTGGTTAGCGTACCTACAGGCAAATTCATTGTAGCCCATCCCACAAGATATAAGTAAGCACACAATGAAAGCAGTAAACTAAGATACTCTCCATATATATATCCCCAGATATATATACTTCGGTATCCATAGCTACCCAACAGATATACCCACAATTAAGTACATTCATATATACATGTGTGTAACATGTAAATATTCCAGTAACCATAGCTAACTCTCCCCTAGACCGATAGTTGGACGGTCATGCTCTCACAACTCACACTTACCTGGGCGTAGAGACAATTGATCCATACATTACCATTCAAGCGAATGGCATCCATACAATAGCACGCCGTATGGAAGACGAAAGTAAAAACCCCCATGTTAGTACTTAGATAGCCACCTAATAGTCCTTAACTGGGCATAAAGGAGGATGTCACTAGCATAGTTTTGCAAATTAGTTTTGACAAATTTGCCTGTAGCTAAAGTTTTAGTTAAAATAGGCTTTTTAAAACCAAAACTTTGTTTTTAAAACAATGTACATGATAGTATTATGCTTAATCTTGCTCCGATACCAGCTGTAACAGAACCGCCCAATTTATACAAGATCAAGTACGGTTGTCCCCGCTAACACGTTGACATGCGCATACTTTTACTTATATAAACCCGGTAGTCCACCGAGTGTCCTAAAAGACCTCGGTAAATCAACATCACAACCAAGATCGCATGATTAAGCAAATACACATCACATACGTAGGGTTGCAGCGGAAATAATATTACAAATGGGTTCACAAATAATAGTCCAAGTTTGGGTTTCAAAACCGCTTAGTGAAAACAACATAGCTTTCAAATTACATTAATATAAGTTTCAAATACATTGCTAGCATAAGTGACATCATCCAACAAAAGCATATAGATGAGAAGTAACTATAGAATCACCGAGCCTACCGGTGGTTATCCACCATCTTCAATAGGCCGAGCACTCCACCTGCAACATGTTGGGATAAACCCTGAGTACTCGAATGTACTAAGCCAGACTTACCCGTCGTAAACCAGAAATAAAGTGACACCAAGGATTATGCAAGGCTTTATCAGTGGATCTTGCTGGACAACCTTTTTGCATAAAAGCTTGAGTAACCATTAGCATTATTCACCTGTACTAGCAGTGACTTTTAGCCATTACCTACCATCTATATTAGCACATGTACTAATCAATCACTTGATTAAGTTGCAAACAATAATAACCATATCAGGTATTTCATGGCTCATTGTCATTATCATCTTCATCATCATCATCCTCTAACCATATCTTTAAATTTAGTGAATCTACGTTGCCGCTGCTCAGTCAAGTTCTCACTATCCGGGAGAGACGGCGATTTGAATCGATTCCTATCCAGCTGGAGGGGTATTCCTAACACAAACCTTGCTTCCCCCGTCAGGGTCGCAAACAAGTCACCGTTAGTACAATTCAGGAGTCGCGAGTCCGAACAGATCGGCATTCTCAGAGAACCACTCTGCCAAGGTTGTTCGGGACTCTAACCCGACTTGGGCTTATGCCAATGGCTCTCCGCACATCCTTACTACCTCCAGAATGCCGCCACTTCTCGCGTTCTCGGCCTGAGTCGAGCTACTAGGCTTCGCGGTCGGAACGACTTATCCGGCCAGCTAAGTGTTAGGCTGCGTTCAACATGACATGAGGACGTACAGCGTATCGGTCCTTAAACGACACAGACGGAGATAGATCAAATATAGCAAATATATTTCACGGGTGACAGGAAATCACCCGACTTCTACCGGTCTATGCATAGCTAAGCATCATTCGATCCTACACTTAATTAGGATTCACATGATTTTATCTGGACAAGGTAAGGATATAATGCAACAATTGGTTCCAACCAATTCCTATACTTAATGCATCATCAACAATAAAAGATACTCAAGATATTTGTAAAAACATTAGAGGCTTAAAATGCTCCAGGCCTTGCCTGGGATCTGACACAAGTCAGTTCAGTTAGCTTGCACCGTCTTGGTGACATCTCTGGTCCTAGCACTTGCTTAGTCCTTCCACCTTCGAGATATATCCACCAAACCAAATCTTCGGGTTTGGCTCCAACATCGCATCCTTCACGTGGTGCATCTAGCAACCTAGATGAGATTTAATATACAAGTACATAAATATGAAGAATAGTACCATGAGACGCATCACAAAATAGCAAGCAAGACAAGCATAGTTTACACTAACACACTTAAGTACTTTGCGATGCTTAACTTAAACATCACACAATCTATCATGCTAAGATGGCAAAGAAGACGACAACACCAAGCATGACACAAGTTTTCCAAGATCTCAGGTGCTCTAACTCAGTCATCATTCAAGGCATAAGTCACACTTAACAATATACAAGCAAACACCATAATTGGAATCTGCCAATTTCTGGACATGCAAACAACAACTACAAGATTTAGCTATAACTGGAGTTACACAAATCGAAATGACTTGCAAGAAGACATTTCGGAAAGCTTATGAAATTATCTACATTTCATCTATAACTATTACAGCATGATTCCCAAGTTAAGTAGGTCGAAATTATACCTTTATAGAAACTGGTTCATACAAAACAGAGAGCAACAAATCCTGTATTCTAACTTTAAACATTTGTAACTCAAACACTACTCAGCCAAATGATACCAAATTTTAACAGCAGCTAGATACATAAATTATCTACAACTTTTGTATAAACAAGTTTCACAACAAAGCAGCTTATCATGAAGAACTTTGCTAGGTTCCTAGATCTGTCCATAAACCACATTTGCAAGAAAATAAATATTAACTTATGTTGCAAACACATAATTAGGCAAAACCAATTTTACCAACATGTCACACTTGACTAAAGAACACCAGAAAACCTAGTGTCTATGACCAAATAAATTCTTTTAACGCATTTCTTAATTTATTTTAGATAACAAGATGACTTAATGAACATATACCAAAATTATACAATAAATTCTACAAAAATTACAGTGGCTCTCATATCCTCTCAATAGTATACTGTACAAATTTTACTCCATTTGAATATGTATAGCAACCTCTATGAAAAAGACAAGTTGCTAAAGCAAGAAATCATGTGAGAGCGAGATAAACCAATAACTCACTCATACTTCATCCAATACTCTTGAAATTTTTACCACACATCAACTATCACATGAGTAGCATGCCACAAAAAATTCATTTCATTTGGAGCCCTAGATTTGCAGTTATGGAAAATAACAAATTCTACTAGCATTACAACCTTACTGCACAAATCTATTTTTACCGCAAAATATTTAAACTAAAACATGCCATATTATAGATCTAGCGCATAAAGAGAATTTCACAAGGATTCCAAAAAGTCCTCATTTACTATTTTACGAATTTCCTATGATTTATTATGATTTTCTAAACTTTCAGCCGATTTAAAACAAATAGGTCCCTATTGGCACTATTCATTTGAGTCACAGACTTTGCAGAAAGAACCTTCCCTTTTCTCAAATTCGAGCGCGAAGTCCTCCACGCGGGCAAAACTGAGGAGGCGGCGGGGGAATCACCGGTGCCGGCCGGAGAAGGCTCTTCGGCGGCGGGGAATGGGCGGCGGAGCATCAGGGGGTCCACGCGTATCCATTGAGGCGCTCAGCTTGGCCGAAGACGACCCAAGGTGGCCCGGCCACGCATGCAAGCTGCAGCCGCGACGGCGGCGCCGGTGACGGCGAGCTGCAGGAGCGAAACTGGCGAAACAACTTGATGGGAAGGTGTGGCGCGAATGGAGGAAGGAGTATGCGCAGTTGGTGGGGCCTAAGGAAAAGTCGGAGCTGAAACGGGGCGGCCATGGAGCTTCGGCGGCGGCGGCCATGACGGCGGCGCAACGTTCTACGCGCACAGCGACGACGAGAGCGAGCAGAGGAGAGTGGAGAGGCGAGTGAGTGATAGAGCAGCTCGGGCGCTCGGTTTGAGGGGCAGGGGCGCTTGACAGCGCGTGGCGCAGAGCTTGGACGCGCGTCGGCCATGGGGGGCGCGCTCCGGTGCATGGCTGCCACGACGCCTTTTCGTCGAACACGTGGCGCGCGCGATGGAGCCCGACTTGGAGTCCGCTTTTGGCATATTCCATGCACATTCAGACCTTGGCGCCAGTAGAAAAGTTGCTCTACTCTGGATGCTCTACAAACTTGATTAAGGCTGTATGGTCATTAGAGCTCTTCATCAGCAGGTAATTAAGCCACAAAATGACAGTGTCAATGCCTTGATAGCGGTTAAGAAAACGCAAAATTGAGGACCAAAACGGAGTTAAACTTAGCCCAACTTTTTATATGCTCTTCTCCATAATATAACCTTCAACTTTTATTTTTGGACCAACTCAAGTTGCTTAGCAAAATTTGGAGAACGCGGAATGCCAACGTCGTTGCTTAGCGAAACTGACTTAGAATAATTCTAAGTGTTGAAGACTGCAGCAGAATCAATCTTGTGACCTTTGATTGTCAAGCTTAGAGATACATTTAGACTTGGGTCCTTGAATAAAGTTTGTAGTACACAAACTATACTACTACTTTTATTTAAGGTCAAACCTTGTATCTTGAATATAAACCATTCTTTTACTTTGGTCAAAGCAGCATCTCGTTAACCCTAGAATTAGAGTTTTCGACCAATCGAGGCCTTTTCTTGACATGTGCTCAACACAAACCCTTCATGACTTTTGTTGTAGAGTTTAATTAGAGTCATTTAGGCAAGGTAGCAAGGTTTGGTTGATGGCCTATAATTCCCTTCACTTACTAGCGCAATTCAAGCAAGAATGTAACTCATCATTTCATGCGACTTCTTGATTCCGAACTTCATGAAACTTTTCCACGGGTCTAGATGGATGCATGTGGATGTAATGTACATGGAATAAGCATGTTTAACATTACTCTTGCATAATCTTAACAAGGGTCCATATGTAAGCAAATGTGCGTGGCCCAAGTTTAAGTTGGAGCTCTGTCATGTAGATTTGATCTTGACACCTTCATTACCACTTGACATGTCATGTTTGAGCTCAAACCCATAGCTTAACTGGTGACAAACACCGGGGGTGTTACAACCATGTTGTTCTTCTGGAGAGCAGTACGCACACCCCCTACCCGGCGCGCCACTATCGACGAAATATAGTCGGCAGTCTACCTAGGAGTATGCCCAAGGTAGTAGATTGTCGGCAGACAGATGCGCAAGCTACAAACAAGATGGTGACGCAAGACAGACATGAGATTTTATCCAGGTTCGGACACCGTGAGGGAATAATACCTACGTCCTGCGTCTGATTGTATTGCTGTATGTCAATGAGAGATGTTTTTTAGAGGGGTCCCCTGCCCGCCTTATATAGTCTAGGGGCAGGGTTACAGATCTGGAAACTAATCCTAGCCAGTTACAATTGCCATAGGTGGCTGGATAAGGATTCCTATTCTAACCGACCAGGATCTTGCTTGACCTCCAAATCAGCCTTGATTCTTTGCGCGGGACTCCGAATAGATTGGTCGGGCCACGTGCCGTCTTCCAGTGGGCCAGACCCCCTGATCCGGGCCAGCCTAAGACTAGCCGTAAGGGTATAGGGGTTAATACCCCCACATACGCCAACACTCCGGCCTGACCCCTAGCTTCTGCTCAGCGAGTAGTGCTAGCCAAGGCCCAGGAACAAAAAGACATGCCCCGAGCTGCCAAGGCTCGGGGGGGGCACCCCGACGCTGCAGGAGGGCCACTTTTCCAACAAGGTCATGCATGGGTCGTGACATAAGAAGACAAAACTTCCCCGCGGCCTCCAGGGGCTCAGAGGCCTTTGGGCCCAAGCGTCAGCCCATGAAGCCAACCTCCTTTACCACCAAGAAGACTCCAGAAAGTCCACCTAGGGGAGGCCGGTCCAAGCCGACATAGCCTGACACGCTGAGTGTCAAAATAGAGTAGCCAGATTACACCTAAGGCTTCTTCAGCTCCACGACACCGCCATAGTCCACAGCGCATTGCTACAAGGCCCTTTGGGACTCCAGCGCATGTAGACCATAGACTAGTTCCCCCAAACCACCATGTACCCGACCTATCTCATTATATAAGGGATAAGGTCAGACCTAGGGGGGAGAGAAGAGCAATGAGAAGACAGATCATTTCATTCCTTGGCCTCCGCTCGACATCGAGAGCAAGGCAACCCACCAAGGGTCACTAAGAGCCCCTCTACCATTTCTCGTCATCTTCCTCCTCTCCAACGAGGGTAAGGCTCCACCGACGGCGAGGCAACCTTAGGATTAGCACCGAGCTAACCCCCTACCAAATCTCTCTACAACCCTGTTGTGACACCCCAATTTTGGGTGCTTTTGAGTATAAGGACCATTAGCTACTGGACGTAGGGCACCGATTGGCCCAAACCAGGATAAACCATTACGTCCTCTCTATGATTCTTGTGTTCTTGAGTCTTCCTGAGCCAACGGAGACCCATACTCTCACACCGACTCAAACAACATTGCTTGCCGCGGTTCTGACCCTACGACATCTGGTGCGCTGGCTAGGGGGCAGCATCAAGTGTGATTCTGGCTATATGGTGGCTGGAGCCACCTGCCTTGTCGGCGGAGCAAGTGGCAGCACCCTAGACAGCAGTGTTCGCTTCCTCGGTGAGTTCTCCATCATGGTCGGTGCCTTCACTTTGGGCCATGTCCTCAACTTTGGGAGCCTGCCCAACATCATTGACTGCTACGGCAAGCTTCATCCACTCCACGGGGTTGTGCCGGTGGGCAACGAGCCCCCGACGTCACCGACTCCACTAGGACTTCTAGGAGTAGGTCTTGAGGTCCTGGCCCAATAGATCTGGTGTGGTTTGGGCCTGAACCCCATCATGTTAGACCATCGCCAGATGTTTTACATGCTGGCCAACATCCACCAGCAGATCGCCACCAGTGAGGTGCTCCCACCATCTGACCGCTTCTGGTACTACCTCCTAGACCTACCTTTTGGGATCTAGAATGCGGCGGCATCCTTCTAGATGGAGCTAGAGCACCTCATCAGTCATGAGGCACCACTAAACACCATCCTCTCCTACACGGCAGGGACCAACGTCCCCTCACTGTGCACCTTCCTCGAGATCCTTTTGGGGAGCGACTCGGAGTACAACTCTAACGACATCGATAGTGAGGTTCTTGCTAAGGAGACGCCCGGGCTCACGCCGGCAGACTAGAGTCCCCACAGCCACATGGCCTACCTCTAGGAGAAGGAGGATCACTTGCAGGCTTGGCTGGTGGACCTGGAGGCCACCAAGGTAGAGCTCAAGCGCCAAAGGCTTGACCTTGCACGGCTGCGAGCCATGCATCCTCTTGGCAATGACGATGATGCCCTCATGGGGGCTCCTAGTGGCCTCTACTTTCCCTATGTGGCATACAACATGGCAGCCATCGGTTGCTGCCTAGAAGACATCTCTGACACGTTGCAACTGAAGACCAATGAGTGGTTGAACGAGGCGAAGCGGCTCCTTCGCATCACCCTCGAGCAGCAGGCCGAGAGCTTGGCATCCTGGCACTGCACCATGCTCTCCCGGCCATCCCAGATGATGGCCACCACCAACAGGGACCGCTCCGACACTCATGCCCCATAGGCAGGGGGAGCAACGACGACACCTATGACAACAGCTTTGATCGGCCATGGACTCGGGAGTCTAAGCCTCGGTAAGAGCGAAGGCATGACCTTTATCCTCGACGTCCCCCATAGGCCATTGGATAGGGGATGTCCATGATGTCCACGACACCATCGAGGCCGGGCCCCATGCTCAGGCATAGTCCCATACCCCTAAGCGACGACACAGAGGTGCTGCCCTAAATCACACCGGCACCCCAGGCATTTCTAGCCACCGATGCACATCTCCATGTACGATGGTGAGACCAACCCGGATCACTAGCTAGAGGATTACCGCCTCCCCATCAAGGTCAAGGGGTAAGATGATGACTTTGCCATCTAGTACCATCCTCTGCTTCTGTCAAGCTCGACCAGAGGTTGTCTCAAGCAGCTTGAGCCTGGTGGCATCCGCTGCTGGGGCGATCCCCTCACCGTCTTCATTGGCCACTTCCAAGGTACGTACACTCAGCCCGGTAACTTATGGGACCTCCGCAACTGCAGGTAGAGGCCCTATGAGACCCTCCGATAGTTCATCCACTCCACGGGTTGCGCCGATGGGCAGTGAGCCCCCGGCTTCACCCGCTCTACTAGGACTTCTAGGAGCAGATCTCGAGGTCCTGGCCCAATAGATCCGGCGTGGTTTGGGCCCAAACCCCATCGTGTCAAACCGTCACTAGTTGTTTTACATGTTGGCCAACATCCACCACCAGATCGCCACCCATGAGGTGCTCCCTCCACCAGACCGCTTCTGGTGCTACCTCCTAGACCTACCTTTTGGGATCTAGAATGTGGCGACATCCTTCTAGATGGAGCTAGAGCACCTCATTAGTCGCGAGGGACCGCGAAGCACCATCCTCTTCTATGTGGTAGGGACTGATGTCCCCTCGCTGCGTACCTTCCTTGAGATCCTTTTGGGGAGAGACTCAAAGTACAACTCTAACGACATCGACTACCACACCACCCCACGCATGTGCTATGACATCGATAGTGAGGTTCTTGCTAAGGAGGCGCCCGGGCTCACGTTGCTAGACTAGAGTCCCCATAGCCATGTGGCCTACCTCTAGGAGAAGGAGGATCACCTACGGGCTCGGTAGGTGGACCTAGAGGCCACCGAGGCAGAGCTAAAGCAGCAAAGGCAGGACCTTGCATGGCAGCAAGCCATGCATCCTCTCGGCAACGATGATGATGCCTACACGAGGGCTCCCAGTGGCCTCTACTTTCCTCGTGTGGCATACAACATGGTAGCCGCCGCTTGCCGCCTGGAAGACATCTCTAACACGTCAGAACCAACGACCAACGAGCGGCTGAACGAGGCGAAGCGACTCCTTCGTGTCGCCCTCGAGCAGCAGGCCGAGAGCTCGGTGTCCTAGCACCACACTACACTCTCTCAGCTATCCCAAATGACGGCCACCACCAATGGGGACCACTTCGATGCTCACGCCCCATAGGCAGGGGGAGCAGCGACAACACCTATGACAACAGCTTCGATTGGCCATGGACTCGAGGTGCTAAGCCTCGGTAGGAGGGAAGGCATGACCTCTCCTCAATGTCCCCCACACGCCACCAGATGGGGGATGACCACGATGTCTGCGACACCATCGAGGCACAGTCCCATACCCCTGAGCGACGAGGCAGAGGTGCCACCCTAAATCACATCGGCACCCTAGGTGTTTCCCACCATAGACACACATCTCCATGTACGACGATGAGACCAACCTAGATCACTAGCTAGAGGATTACCGCCTCCCCATCAAGGTTGAGCTTGGCATCCAGTACCATCCTCTGCTTCTGTCAAGCTCAACAAGAGCTTGGCTCGAGCAGCTTGAGCTTGGCGGCATCCACTGCTAGGGTGATCTCCTCATTGTCTTCATCGGCCACTTCCTAGGTACGTACACTTGGCCCGATAACTCGTGGGTCCTCTATAACTACAGGCAGAGGCCCTACAAGACCCTCCGAGAGTTCATCTAACATTTCTCCAAGAAGCGCAACGAGCTCCCTAACATCTCCGATGCCGACATCATCAATGCCTTCATCTGCGGCATGACCTACGAGGCGCTCATCCACACACTCGGTTGTGAGACCCCTTGCACAATGTGGGAGCTCATGGACCTTAGTGGAGGCGATGGCGGCGATGACTCTGACTCATCTCAGTGACGCCGCGATAGGAGGAACAAGGACTAGAAGCGCCATGAGAAGGAGATGGTGGGCGTGGCCGACCGTGCCATCGGACCACAGCCATGTGGGCGAGGTGCGTGCCTAGAAAACTTTGAGAAGATGCTCGAGGCCATCTGCCCATTCCATGGGGGCAGGCAAAGCACCTCCTCAAAGACTATGCTACCATGAAGGGCTATATCCATGGCACCCTCGTCCAATAGGGCAAGGCCTAGAAGCCCGCCCTAGAGGCCAGCGACCCAGCGGGAGCCGCCCAGGAGGAAGACACCAAATTCCTAGAAGCCGAGCGCTGCCTCATGATCTTCTAGGGCTCCCACGCCTATGAATCCCACCGACAGCGCCGCATCAAAGAATAGGAGGTGAATGCTGTTCACACCATCACCGCTTTGATGTGGCTCCGATGATCCTAGACGGCCATCGCCTTCAACTAGGAAGATCACCCCGACAGTGTCTCTCATCCGGGGTGCTACCCGCTCATGGTCAGCCCGATCGTGGGCACCACGTGACTCACCAAGGTGTTGATGGATGTTGATGGATGGGGGCAGTGGCCTCAACAAACTCTACACCAGCACCCTCGACAAGTTGGGAATCCCCCGTAGCAACCTGTTCCCTAGCCAAGCATCGTTCTATGGGATCATGCAGGGGAAGGAAGCCGTACCCCTTGGGTGCATCTGGCTCAACGTCACCTTCGGCTAGCCAGACAACTTCCATAAGGAGCCACTCACCTTCGAGGTGGTTGGCTTCCCTGGAGTCTACCACACCCTCATCAGTCGACCGTGTTTCACCAAGTTCATGGTCATCCCCAACTACACCTACCTAAAGCTCAAGATGCCTGGCCTGAAGGGGGTCATCACCAGCGAGGGTAGCTTCGAGCAAGCCTACTACTGCAAGCAAGATTGTGTTGCCCAAGTGGCCACACTCATCACCCTCTATGCTCCTGACAGCCCTAGCCACGATGCAGGAGGGGTGCCGGCGGAGGAAGCAGCCAAGGCTAAAGAGGTGCTCGATCGACCGAACATCAACAAGGCTGACAAGGTTCCTAGTGGCAGTGGTGGCTCGGTTGGCCCCTCTATCCAGATGCTCGGCCCCTCAGAAGGGGTTGACCCCATCAAGGTGAGTTCTGACCTCTCCCTATGAGGGAAGGACAATGCTGAGCCATCCGTCCAAAAGAATCATCTCCCGAGCCGTGACCCACTTGCTGACCTCCTTCGCTGGCCTACCTCTCCAACAACAAAAACCAAGATAAGTCCCATCCTCTCGACCCTCTTGTTTCACTTGTCTCCATGATTGTCTCCTTTAACCTGAGCCACCTGAGCGGTAGCTCGGCTGTGCTAGAGGATCGATTGAGCTAACCACTTGCTGACCTTTCTGAAGGATGACCACTATAGAAGGCCCTCGAGAAAGGCGAGGACGGGACTAACAGAGCGAGAGGACCAGGCAAGGGATTGGCAAGGCGCTAACAGAATGACAATGACCTCTGTGTTACTAGCTATGTCATGTTTCCCTTCTCTTGTGTCCATTCCATTTATTTTGCAGGTACCTGCCTATCTCCCAATCCTTCATTGGATCGAGCCATCCCACCACATGATGGTCTAGGGCCCCCTAGAAGGGGCATCACTGAGGGTTCTAAGGCTAGCCCACTAGGCTTCAAGGCCACCTAAAGCACCTAAAGTGTAAGGGATGCTCAGCAAATGAGCCCATGAGGCTGTATCCAGGACACCTAGAAGTGTCCTGATCATATGTACGATCGATGTCTGAGTACTAAACTCGAGATACTTGTGGTCACCCAACTAGGGAGGCAGTGAGCCCCCGAGTGTCGAAAGACAAGCTTAGGAACTATACGAGTGGCTCGATCAGGAAGCTGTGGATATCCCCTATGGGGGACATGATCGGGGCACAGAACGACTATAAACCCGAGGTTCTCATGGACTTACCCACTAGTAGAATGAGCTCGGTGATCTTGGTCACTGAGGCCATCATCGTAACAGCCCATCCCAATGAGGGACAAAGTCTCTGAGCACGACTCAAGAGCAATGGGATTACAAACGAAAGTAATTTCATTTTCATCAATTGGGAATGACCCGATTACAATATACAGTGACAAAACCCGCTAGAAGATGCAAGGTGCCAGCGCCACGGCAAGGCGCTAGAGAAGGCCCTCAGGCGATCGGCCATGCAAGTGACCCTACCTCCCCTAGAGGGACAGTCTTCATTGAGACTAAGGGGGAGGTTGGGGTCTTCGAGCCTAGAAGCTCGATCAACTGCCCGTAGGAGGGGCAGAGCGAACTGAGAAGAGGCAGAGATCTCCCTGCTGCAGCTTGGAGATTAGCCTCACCCCTAGCAGCCCAAGCCCTCCGGAGAGCACCACATCCGACCCGACCAAAGGCTAGAGGTGACACGGCGTAGCCCATGGATGATGCCTAGTGGCTTAAGCATTCCCGAACCCCATAGGCGACTAGAAGCCTGCGGGCAACGATGAGGTGCTGCCTCGCCCTCACCAACATCGCCTCTGATGATGCGAACATGGAGACACCGCAAGATGGTAGGTTAGGCAACCAGCCATCCTTCATCGACGCGGGCACGGTGCTGCACCGGCGAGGAGCCGATGGACCATGGGCCCGGTAGCCTCGACCAGTGGCCCTCGGCTCGCTGGAGACCTTCCACCCTCAAAGAAGCAATCACCCGTAGGGAAGCATTGCACTTCATCGTCGCCATTGCCGCCGAACAAGATGGATCTGAGAGGAAGAAGAGAAGGGGCCAGAGGAAAGGATTGAAGCACCACGTACCCTGAGACTCCCCTTTATAGCCTAGATGTTGCTCTGTGAGCGGCTCCATGCCCTCCGATCAGCCATCAATGGCCTAAAGGGGCCCTGGGGAACCTGTCGAGCGTCTCCTCAATCCCTGCAGCATGCCTCCAGGCGATTGCATGATGATGGTCAAGCAGTAAAGGCAGAGTCAGGGAATCACTAATGATGAGTCAAGTCCCCGCTCCACTTTCCACCACGCATGCCGCCCACTCCACGCACGCCTCCTGATGGGACTTAAGGGGATTCGAGTCCCCTCAGGCCCATCGGCTACCATCGATAGCCTAGATCTGCGCGCACCAAGTACAGTGGCTCCCAGTCTACCAGATATGCTCCATGTAGACCCGACATCCCATCTCCCAGACAAAGTGGGACAGCACGGGGGTGCACGCCTTAACTCCTCCACCAGACATGACGGCCTAGACGCCATCATCTGCCTGTGCAAGACGTCAGCGAAAGGGGCGTGCCCAGAAGCTGCCACTTCTATTGATAGGGAGGCCCCACAATGGCCTTGGGGGTTGTGCCAGCTCCCCAGACAAAGCAAACCAACCCCCCGATCGACGGGCGCTCGGGTGACGCATCCCCCCAAAAACAACCAACTCCCTAGAGTTGGGGCGGGAGCAGCTGAGTAGTGGGACCAATGAGGTCCCCCATCCAAGGCTCAATGTGCTCCCCGCACCCCGATCTATGGCCGTAGAAGGTCAACCCTAGAAGGCTAGCTCGAGAGGATCGAGACCTGCTACCGCAGCTCTCAGAAGGGTGTGGCACTCCGGATGATCAATTGGCCCCAAGCCAAAGCACATACGCTCTCAATCACCCAGCCTATGGCAGGCTCCGATAAAAAATGAGGGCACCCCTGGGCCTAAGGTCGGCAACTCCCAGACGAGTTCACCGAGCCCTTGCTCGAGTCAAAGACCTATGTGACATAGACTCATGATGGGATTAGCACCATCAACACCCCGCCTCGATAGCTAAGCAACACCCATCACGTTGGAGAAGAGGGCCCCAAACAGGGCATAGCATCCACATTGGCGGAATCCAACCCCGCCAAGGAGGGTTTGTTCACCAGAAGATCGAATTTAGCCCTTTGTCGCCGTCATGACAAGTGAGGCCACAAAGGGCTTGGGAGGTCCTGACGAGATCTTAACATATGGGTATGTTAAGCCTTGGGTCCAGTGGTTCCCGAACAAAGAAGACTCCCCGACCGACCCCTCCAAGATCACCTAGGGGCTATTCCCATCGGGTACGCTCATGCGCACCCTCTGAGAAGAAACCCGTTCGAGCCCAACTCTGCCATGACTTTCGCTTGGGGCTTTGGTGCTTTCCCGAGCCCCCATACTCTCGTTCTACACCAACACTCCGCCCCGACCCTTGGCTCCTACCCGGCAAGCAACGCTAGCCAAGGCCCGGGCACAAGAAGACACGTCCCGAGCTACCGAGGCTTAGAGGCTCCCTAGCGCTACCCCTTGGGCACGACATTGCCGGCCACTTTTCCGACAAGGTCATGCATGGGGCGTGACACAAGAAGACAAAGCTTTCCTACGGCCTCCAGGAGCTCGGATGCCTCCGGGCCTGCATGTCAGCCCCTGAAGCCAACCTCCTTCACCGCTAAGAAGACTCCAGAAGGTCCACCTAGGGGAGACCAGTCCAAGCCGGCACAACCTAACACGCAGAGTGTCCGAATAGAGCAGCCAAACGATGCCCAAGGCTTCTTTGGCAACACGACACCGTCATGGTCCACAGCGTGTCACTGCAAGACCCTCCTAGACTCTAGGGCATGTAGACCGTAGACTAGTTCCCAAACCGCCATGTACCAGACCTATCTCATTATATAAGGGAGAAGGTCGGACCTAGGGGGGGAGAGGACGATGAGAAGACAGATCATTCCATTCCTTGGCCTATGAGAGCCCCTCCACTGCAACCCATCGTCTTCCTCCTCTCCGATGAGGGAAAGGCTCCACCGGCGGTGAGGCAACCTTAGGATTAGCACCGAGCTAACCCCCTACCAAATCTCTCTACAACCCTGTTGTAAACCCCGATTTTGGGTGCTTTTGAGTATAAGGATCATCAGCTGCTGGACATAGGGCACCGATTGGCCCAAACCAGGATAAACCATTGTGTCCTCTCTGTGATTCTTGTGTTCTTGAGTCCACCTGAGCCACCGGAGATCCGTACTCTGACACCGACTTGAAAAACAATGCTTGCCGCGGTTCTGACCCCGCGACATATGCTATACCTTTCCTCCCGTTGCAACGCACATGCACTTTTGCTAGTGGTATTTATACATGGATATGAACATGCCATTACATTAAGGAGCCAGAAGAATCTATTTCATCCAACTTGTAAGTTAATATTCATGACTCTTGCTACTAAGTTATTCCACTCAACCTCCTTAATTCCCACTCAATTTGTCCCTTGTTATATGTTTTATTTATTTACTTTGTAAAATGTACTCCCTCCATTCCTAATTATAAGACGTTTTGGCATTTAGATTTTGCTATGTACTTAAATATACCCTATATTTAGATGCATAGTAAAAGCAATTTATCTAAAAAGCCAAAATGTCTTTAATTTGAAATATACCCTTTGTGTAGTTATAATAAATTCATTTATTTCAAGGCTTTTAAAAAATGTTATCTGAATTTTTATATTTTAGTTGTTGCCCGTATACAAACTATTCTTCTACCTTACATACTTTATTGTTCACCTGTGTATATTACTATATTCAATGGCCTGTAGAATCAATTTATGCCAAAATTTTCTTCTCTACCTGAACAAAAACATCTTTTCAATCTCGGATATTTTTCCAGAATCTAGAAATTTTCCCCTTAGAAAGTTTTTCTTGTGTGGCGGAACCATTTTGTACTTGCAAATTTCTTTTACTAAAGAAAATGATACACTTTCAATAGAAAAAATTGAGAAGTAAGCATAAAACTAGTTAAGTTCCTTATGGTGGAACATGTGTTCACTTGGATTTATGTTCTCAATTTGACACGGGTACTCCCATTTTCATTGACTTCTTTCCATATTTAATGGCACTTTTCTTTCAACGGTGAAGGGAACACTTTTATCCCACCTCTGCAAATAAAAGGAATTGTCTGCACAAAAATCATTTTTGAAGTAGTGGAAACGGACAGGAGGGCACTTAATATGCATCCCACATCTCATCCATGGGAAAATTTAGGGCTTTTCGTCATGGTCTGTCAACCCCACTGCTTAAATTTGTAAAAATCTATGTCGTGTAATGGAATTGACGGGTTCATATTCTTGCTAAATTTGCCCATGATAGGTGATCTGTGGCATTAGTCCATGCATCTAGACATAGAAAATAAATATGCAATTATTACCATATGCCATTGTCATCTTTCACTACCGGAGACAGCTTCTTTGCCGAGTGCCTCATGCACTCGGCAAAGGCCGATATACACTCGGCAAAGGGAGCTCGGTAAATAGTTTATCGACAAAGACCTCTTTGCCGAGTGCACTTTATCGGGCACTCGGCAAAGACTTTGCCGAGTGCTATTCCGATACTTGGCAAAGAAAAGTGGCCGTGACGGCGAGCGCCACCGTGACGGCGGCTTTGCCGAGTGCCAAGGTCAAGCACTCGGCAAAGGTCCTCGCTTTGCCGAGTATCGTTGACTTAGACACTCGGCAAAGGTGATCACTTTGCCGAGTGCCGCTGACAAGACACTCGACAAAGTATGTAATGTTTGCCGAGTGCCTGTCCCGTGGCACTCGGTAAATCTCTTATGTTTGCCGAGTGCAACGTCATTTGCACTCGGCAAAGTATGTTCCCAGATAGTTCTCAGGTAGTCACTTTGCCAAGTGTCATGGCCATTGCACTCGGCAAAGTGACTGAAAACAACCTTTTTTATTTGTTTTTTACATTCCATCCAAGCAAACAAAAGATATATATAACAAATATCACCAATATCACATATATATCATCAACAACACATATATATCACCAACACCACATATATATCACAAACGTCACATATATATCACAAACGTCTCATGTCTCACAATATATCACAAATAAGTTCACAAGTAATCCAAGTGTTCCATCATCTTCAACCACAATTGCAAATAGAAGTATCATTAACAACCACAAGTATCATCACTGATTTGGTGAAGGATTCGCTGAAGCATGAGGATCATTCGATGCCGCCGATTGATTCTGCACAAAGGAGAAGAGATTGCATGTGTGAGACAAGATAAATATATACCATACATGAATAAAACTTTCATACTCCACTAGGTTTGACCGTAAGCATGAACATACAAACTAAAACATTTATACTCATAGGAGTAGAATAGTGAGGAGGTGGAGGTGGAGCGAATAGCGAAGGTGGCGGAGCTACACTCGTAGCGGCGCCAAGACTTTACATGTACTGAAGAATCTCCGCCATCCTCCGCTGCTCGGCCTCCTGCTCGGCCTCCACCCTCTCCATCTTTGCCTGCAACTGCTCCCGTATCCTCCTCTCTTGTTCCAGCTGGAGCTCAATGAACACACCCATATTGTTCCCCTGGTGTCTAGGAATTATCAACGACAAGAATACATTCTGTTGTTGAAAGCATACGCTAAGAGGGGGGGATTGAGGGGGATAACGAACACGGGCCAACATGTGTATGGGCAGCCATCATTCCATAAGGATTGAACCCATCTATTGCCAGCGCAACACATACATTACGAGCCTCTTTAGCTTTCTCATGATGAATGCCATCAATGTGGGTCCATGCTTCACCATCGGATGCATGTACCATCATGTCAAGATTGTATCGTTTGCCATTTTTGTGCCATGTCATCTGTTTTGCGGATTCCTCGGTCATGTATAGCCGTTGGATCCTCGATATGAATGGAAGGTGCCGTAGGATTGTCACAGGAATGTCAAGCTACCTCTTCTAGCGATCACCAGAATCTACCTCCAGGAACCTAGAGGATTTACACTTTGGACAGTACTTTGCTTCCACGTATTCTTTCCTAAATAGGACGTACCCCTTCGGGCAAGCATGTATCTGCTCATACGGCATCTTAAGTGCACGAAGGAGTTTCTGTGACTCGTGCATGCTCTTTGGCAGAAGGTGACCCTCCGGAAGCAGGCTGCCAATAACTGTCAACATACCATCGAAGGCGTCTCGACTCAGGCTATACTGGGACTTTAACGCCATTATGCGTCCAATGGTATCCAGTTGAGAAACCTTTGTCCGGCCGTGAAGGGGTTTCTGTGCCGCGACAAACATGTCATAGAACGCCTTTGCGGTTGCCTCTGGCTCCTCCTCCGTACATTCTTCAGTGAACTATGCCTCGTGATAGTCATTTAACATGCCTGCTACCCCGGCATCAGCATCATAATCCTTGATGCGTGGTCTCACCACCTCCTCTCTCATACGATCGGCTTCACCATGGTATACCCACCTGGTATAGTCTGCCGTAAATCCATTCTTCCAAAGATGTTCCCCCATGACCTTCTTCGTTTGTCTTTTCCTATTTGCACATTTGCTGCAGGGACAACAAATTTTACTCGCTCCTTTAGCAGGCACGCCAAATGCCCATTCTAAGAAAGCATCGGTCTTGTCGATCCATTCATTGGTGACCTGACCCTGACTTGCGTGGCCCGTGTACATCCACCCACGGTCCTCCATCCTCTAACATATATAGCGGCGAGTAATATAAATATCAATTGCATCTACACGACGTTCCTACTATCTAATAGGTGAGGACAGGTCCTAATCCCATGCGAGGATACATTGGTGGGGTTAGTTTCCATGCTCTACTCCTATCCAAGACAGAATTTTGGTAGCACCTCCCCGCTATTCTCCAAATACACGTCCTGCCAGGGAGTGTGTATCCGGAGAACAACAGGGAGATGATGCCGAAACTCTATCTCGGATCGGAGCAAACCATGGAAACTAACCCCACCTACGCATCCGCAGGCTGTCAAAAAAACATGGACAATTTGAAACAGATACGGTTTTAGATATGGAAATATCTGCATATTTCCAACCGTATCTCTTTCGAACGGGAGACGCCTAACTAGGTTACGTGATCTACGACCATGATACGGAAAGAGGGGTTATACCTAGGGTGGTGGTGGAGTCAGGCTAGCGGGACCGTGGCAGGATGGTGCAGTGGCAAGGCGACGTGGTGCAGGTAGACCAGCAGCGGCGCGGAAGGCGATCGGGGTCGCTGAGGTACTCCGGCTCTGCTCCGATGGGCTCTTCTCTACAAAAAAGAAACATAAAACTATCAATACAAAATTTTGACAGCACCTCCCCTGCACGGTGAGGTTTCCAAAACCTGTAAGAAAACCAATGGCACGATGGCCGACATGCACATATATATGAACGGCACGATGGCCGACATGCACAAGATTATATCCAACCACATATTTATAACAATGTCACAACCACTCCTACGACTACCATCACTGCTACTATACCACTACTACTACCGTAACTACTAGTAATACTATGACGACAACGATGGTAGGGCATACCTAGTGGGCGTCGTAGGGCGGCGGTGGTGAAGGGCCCAGGGCGCCGGTGGACAAGGCGACGGTTGGGGAAGCGCTGGGGATGGCACGGGCACGGGCGGGGCTGGCACCTCCTTCTTCCTCCTTCCTCCTTCCTCCTTCCTCCTCCTCCTTCTCTTCCTCCTTCTTCCTCCTCTCCTCCTCCTCCTCCTCTCTTTCTCCTCCTCCTCTGGCGACGCAGGCGGGGGCGGCGACAGGGCTGGCGCGGGCGGCGGTGGTGGTGCTGGCGCGGGCATGCGGGCGTGCGTGTGTGCGGTGTGTGTGGGCCGGCTAGGCCGCGAGGTTAAATCCCCTCTTTGCCGAGTGCCCCCGATCTGGCACTCGGCAATGTTTTTTTTTATTTTTTTAATTCTTTGTCGAGTGCCACTTGGCTAGGCACTCGACAAAGAGGGTTTTTTAAAAAAACTTAATATTTTTTAAATTCTTTGCCGAGTGCCACCTGAACTGGCACTTGGCAAAGAGGGGTTTTTAGATTTTTTTTAAAATTATTTGCCGAGTACCACCCGGACTGGCACTCGGCAAAGAGGGTTTTTTCAATTTTTTTAAAAAAATTCTTTGTCGAGTTCCATAGGTCCTGACACTCGGCAAAGAGGCTCGGCAGACCATATTTTTTTCACTTTTGACCTCCAAACTTTTTCTGCAGTCCTTAGACAATACCCAGTACTCCATGTTCCAATGTGGCACATTTCTCGGATTTTTTCTATATTTCTTTAATTTATTTTATTTAATTGAATTTTCTTGGATAATTCAAATTATAACCGCTAGTCATTGGAATAATGAAAAAAATAAATGGAAAAATGATATTCATGTTATTTAGTATAATGTGAGGCCGTATCCAGGAACAAACCACCAATTTTGAACATCTTGTTCACGAAACATGACCACAAACTTGCGGTCGAGTTGTTTTTAAATTATATAAAAAGCAAACGAAGTCCAAAAATCATGAAACTTGTCAAGATGTCAAGATATCATATGTGGAGGTTGTGATAGAAATTTGAGGAGGTTTCACGCAAGTTGTCACGTACGATGCTTGCAAACCGAAGTCGGCCTCTTCATGTTCGTGAAGAGGCCGACTTCAGTTTGCAAGCATCGTACGTGACAACTTGCGCGAAACATGAAGAGGTCGACTTCGGTTTGCAAGCATCGTACGTAACAACTTGCGCGGAACCTTCTTAATTTTTTACCACAGCCTCCACATATGATATCTTGACATCTTGACAAGTTTCATGATTTTCGGACTTTGTTTGTTTTTTATAGAATTTAAAAACAACTCGACCGCAAGTTCATGGTCATGTTTCGTAAACAAGATGTTCGAAATTGGTGGTCTGTTCTTGGATACGGCCTCACACTATACTAAATAACATGAATATCATTTTTCCATTCATTTTTTCATTATTCGAATGACTAGCAATTATAATTTGAATTGTCCAAGAAAATTCAACTAAATGAAATAAATTAAAGAAATATAGAAAAAGTCCGAGAAATGTGCCACATTGGAACATGGAGTACCAGGTATTGTCTGAGGACTACAGAAAAAGTTTGAAGGTCAAAAGTGAAAAAAATATGGTTTGCCGAGTGTCATTTTTTGACACTCGGCAAAGGAGCCTCTTTGTCGAGTGTCAGGAGAAGACACTCGGCAAAGGATTAACGGCGGCCGCCGGCGGCCCTTTGCCGCGTGTTATTGTTTGACACTCGACAAACCTGGTCATCGCCGAGTGTTATTCTTTGCCGAGTGTTCGGCACTCGGCAAACCACCTTTTTGCCAAGTGCCAGTTGTTTGCCAGAGTGCTTTCTCTCTTGCACTCGGCAAACAGCCGCTTTACCGAGTGCCCGATAAAAAGCACTCGGCAAAGTCTGGGACACTCGGAAAAGAAGCCGTCTCCGGTACTGTTTCCTGAGGACCATAAGTAACTTGTTAAAACACTTTGGCTAGGCTTCTTTGGTGCTCCGGCTTCTCCGCTACAATAGTGTTACAGATGAAGAGGAAAGAGAGGTGGTGGTGGTTGACTCGATGGGATGATCAGTTATCTAAGATAATGGGTTTTCATGTTATTACGTTAGGATATTTAAAAAGTTATAAATTCCTTAGGATATTTAAAAATTCTTAATCAAAATTGCCAACGAACTGGGCATCACTCGAGATGTGGCAGAAACAGACATGATGATGTTGAAAATGGCTTTGGAGGGCGACTGTTTCAGACATGCCGCCATATTTGGAGTTATACATGAGTTAAAGACCATAATAGCTAGTTCTTTTACCACTTTCCATGTTAAGTATTGTTCCCGTGTCTGTAATAAAGTCGCCCATACATAATACAGTGGCTCATTGTGGTAAGTGTTCTCAATCTTTCAGCCTGGATTGGGACAGAACACATGAGGGTGTGGAGAAACTCCTGTGCAAAGATGTTTCTCGGTCCATGACTTAATGGAATGTACTATTCCTCTCAAAAAAAATTATATATATAGTAATACTTAAAATTCAATTGAAATATAAAGAATAACCAAATTATGTTCCAATAATTGATATGCGTATTACATCTAATGACATTAACAGAATTGTGAAGACATAACATTTCACTTGGTACTAGAAGTAATAGTAGATAAGTACCATTCGTAGAGAATAAGCATATGTTATTATGCAAATAAGAGTAGTGCCCCTGTGCGTTCACATCATGGAGCAACATTGGCGAGCAATTCGTTTAGAAGAGAGGGGCAACTGCTTGTCAGATACTGAAACTCATCACTATCCATGATCTTCTTTAGATGGCCTGGTGACTTGAGAAACTTGAAGCATGCCTCCTTGAGCCCTTTGCATCCATGCTGCTCCGCAAGCACCAATGTAGTCTTTGCCATGCTAGTGTCGATGCAGTTGCTAAGGTTCTCCTCCCACATGAGTTTCAGCTTCTCCAGACCATATCTATCAGCTGCTACGAGTAGATGTTGAGCCATAGCTTAGGTATCATGCTTGTGCATCTTAGGCAGCGAGTAATTGTAGATAAAGTGCAGCATAGCCTTGAAGACTCTTTGCTCCATATCATCAATCCGAGTATGTCTGTTCTTCTCCTTCATCGGATCAAGGAGTTCTGCCATGAAGACTGAGGACCGAGCACCGCGAGGACAAGCCTGTGAGCAGCGAATTTCTCATCGCCGACTTCAAATGTGACATCAGCTTCCACCCCTGATGACAGGAGACGGCCTATATGCTGGTTCATATCTGATGGTGACACCATGACAAAATGTGAGGTGCCCTCTGTGGAAATCTCTTTCAAGACAGTGACATCACACGTGATTCTGAAACAATCATCCGTCAGATAGGTTGATTCCTGCAGGGCCTTCTTCTCCATGAAATCTCGAATTCCCCATCCTTTGTTTCTTCTGTGGAAAGTATTTATCACGCTGCCACCTTCAGAATATGATGGAACAGGTTCTCCGACATTATCGAGTAAACTGAAATTTATGATTGCATCAACGCCCGTAGCATTCTTTTGATCCAGGTGCAGGGAGAAGGATATCCAACCAGAGTATTCTGTGCCATCGCCATCAGGGTAGTACCTGATAACCCAAAGATAGCCTCCGATGTCAAACTTGTCAGACTTGATGTAACTGCCATTCTCAAGTCCCTTTGTCCCGGAATACCCATCTGTCATGAGCACGTGTGACCCCGTGACGGTGTGGGCGACAATGGCAGAAGAGCTGTGTGCTGAGCTCTTGACGTCCTTGGCGACAATGGCAGACGAGCTGTGCGCTGAGCTGTCCACTGGCACCTCTAGCCGACCGACAACGACAACCGAGCTCGACGACATAAGCCTGTCCCCCAAACCAAGCTAATCAAAGGATCAGTATCTAAAAAAGTTAACCAAACTAATTATCGTGGTCATGCAACACGTAGACAACCTTAACACAATGTTTCGTACAAATTAGTGTAGTTGCACAAATATGTAGCACAAAACATGCTGTCAGTGAATTTCATGATGCTTTAGATTAAAGAAAAAAATCAGAGCCATTCATTTTGCAAACAGCAGTAACCACCAAAAATGGAAGAGATCAGTTTAAGAGAAATATTGAATCGAAGTCAGTTACTATCTACTTTAATAGCTCTAGTTCAGAACTGTGCCATTGCCCAGTACCTCTGTTACCAACAGCTACCAGTTTACTTTAATCCTAAGAGAAAGAATGGTCCTGTGATCTTGTGGTCAGACAATCAGAAAACCTTATCCCTCGGAAGACTCATAATCATTTGGACAGGACATTTTATTGCTATCCTCACTCTCAAATTATAGCGGACAAAATACTTTTGATAACCTGGTAAGGTTTTCAACTCTTTTGTTAACAGACAGAAAGTATAAATGGTTGGGTATTTTCTAAAGCCAAACCCTCAACAGTGCAGCGAATTTTCTGCAAACTGATCAGTTTAGTATGTGTCTCGACTCTCAACAATTCGGATATATTCAATTCTAGACAACCTACAGATACACTCAACATAAAGGTGTCAAGGTTTAGTTTAGCTTACTCGATCACTTTTCCCCACAAAGATTGAAGCAGGAAATAACAAGATGTTACCACATTCCTACGCATTACCAACCAGGCACCCTAAAATAATAAAATCTACAACTAGGTAATAAAAGATCGAGACAAGAACAACGTGGAATTGATGCACAGATCGATATATATATAATAACAAGTGCGGCCATGAGCTCCGTACCCTTGGTGAAGTGCCCCTGTAGTCCCGACTCCGCTGTAGACGACGTCCTTCTCCAAGATCTGAAACAGATAGTGTGAGGAAAGGAGAGGACAAGAACCCTAATGGAGAAGGGAGATGCAGGAGGATGCGGACTCACTTGCGGAGGCGGAGGCCGCTGACACCGCGAGCCGAGGCAACGGGTGAAGAAGAGGCGATGACAGTGTGGAGATTGCACGGAGAGTATCGAAGACGGCTGGCGGCAGTCTCACTCGCGTGACATGACAATAGGTGCTGGGGCTTTCATATGAGGGTTAATATCAGGCCTCGGGCCAGGTTTGAAAGGCAGCAGGGGTGCGTTAGATTGATTTGGGTGACCGTTATCCATTTTCGCATGGAGGCAGGCGTGTGGGTTAGCAGGGGAAAAAAAAGGGAACGGGCCGAGTCCAACCAAGGACCGAGGGAAGGCCGGCCAAAAACACAGAGACAATTTTGCTAAAAAAAAACACCGAGACAACGATTGAAAAGGGCTTGCCAATTTTCTTTAAATATAGAAACACGCACACAAATTATAAATATTATGAAATTCAACCTACTAATCTAGGCAACTAAATTTAATATAGTAAAAAAGAATATTCCTTTAATGAATTAATTGATATTACCTAAATATTGATTATATTTTTAAATACTAGATGACATATTGTGGTTTACCTGTTTCTCCTATTCATGTCCCTCCCAAAGCTAAAAAAAATTAAGTTTGTCACACATAGAAATATCACAACACATTGGTCTATATACAGTGGCGAAGTTAGAGCAAATTAGAGAGTGGTGCATTTGTCTGATAGATGTGAAAATTTAAGCTAAAACTATTGTGAAAATTTGATTTTAGTATTGGTTTTTAAAATTTTTGTGCGTCTATAACTATGGTGAAAATTGAAGCTAAAACTATGGTGAAATTACACCGTCTATAACTCGGTGACAATTTTAAATTGGCTATGATACTGACTATTTCATCATAGCATATTGCTGTACTGCTAGGGTCGACTAACTGTCGTTAGAAATGCTCTATTTGTTATGTGTAGTTAGTAACTCCTGTCGTGTTCTTAGGGGTGGCTGGTAAGTTGACCCACACTAGAAATAAGTAACTTTTTCATATGATATGAGATGAAGAACTTTATATAAGTTTAGAGCTCAACATTATCTACAACTTTCTAATTGATGATTTGTTATTTGAGATCGTTTAAGGCCCATGGATATGTATATGGTCTTTGATATTTTCAAAAGATGAATTTTTCCCTCAAAAAATATGAAATTTTAATTTTTTTGATGAACCTTGATGGAGGCAAAACAATAGTGCTGGATGGGATCTAAACTTTTGTTAATTTTTTTTATTTAAGATGGTTTAGGGACAAAAATACAAGACTTGTAAAGTTAATACAAAAGGATATGATCATACAAAACTAGTCATATGTGACTATATATGTGGTGTGGTAGTGGGGAAGTCATGCGCAAGGTAAGATGTCATGGTTTTGAATCATAGAAAATGCATGAATGCATTTTGCAAAGAAAAAACACTTTTGCACTATTTTTACCTGCATTTTTAAATTTCTAAAAAATGATTTGGGCCACGTTACAGACTGCCATGGAAATTGATTTTAAGTGGTGATTGGTGTTATTGACAGCACTATAAATAAAATTTTAGTGGAGAATGCGACACTGGTTCTAAAAATGCTTGATATCTTGAGATTCCTGGGTTGCAAGAGTTGTGATAGCCACTGCTAAAAATCTATTTTGACATTTGCTCAAAATTGATTTTGTAGCAATGGCACCCTAATGACTACCATTGTGAACTAGCATTATGTGGCACATTTTATTGAATGCCTTGTTTCTTACACCAAATTGAGCTCTTGCAAATAAGTAGAGCTCTCTCTTGTTATAATCTATTGATCTCTCTCTTGTGAATCAAGCTACATAAATATTTTCCTATTTGTGAATCAGTGCAATAATACAAGCTAGCTTTTCAGAGACGGGAAAAGAAGATTTCTAGAGGCCTGGGTGCTCACTCGCCTAGGCCTCCGTTAATCATAAACAATAGAGGTGGCTTAGCGCCACCTCTAAGAATACAATCAGAAGAGAAAAATATTAGGTCCACTACGATTGTTGATGTGGGGTGGCACTAACCATCCTTGATATCGTGGATGCTTCTATAATGAAGCCTACTCTGAGAAAATTGTCAAAGCTCCCTTAGCTCCCCCATCGTGTGCCACCATAGCAACTTCTCATCCTCTATAGCATCCTGCATGCATAGCAACAAACGCCTTGAGGAGATTAGAGGGGGTTTAGAAAGCGGCCATTAATGGGGGCAGATCTGGCATAATCATTGCTCTGAACTTATGGCGCACTTGTAGCCGACCATGAATCGTGAAGCGGGCAGCGGTGGGCCATTGCAAGAAGCTCCACACACTTTCATCACTAGTGTAGTGCCCGTGTTAACGCTACGGCGACATTTCAAAGATGCATATAAAAACAACCAAATGACGATATTTTAGGTATAGTCCCTGTATCATGTATATAATAAAATAAGAAAAAGAAAAGTTGAATGTTTTGGTCCCACAGCCTGCAGTGGGGATCCTCCAAATTGTTGGGAATTATTAAGAAGGGAAGAACGTTTGACTCAGGACTATGAGCGGATATTCATGGACTCCAATGGAACCAAACCCCCTTGTATATGTGCAATGCGCAGCATTAAAATATGATCCTAAGGTACCAGATAAGTTATTTAGTGGTAAGGAAGTATCATAACAACCGGCTTACTAAATCAGAGTATCACAACAATTTCATTGTTTAATTCCGAGTCTTAATACAGTATAGTTTTCCTTCTACCCAAAAAAGTGCTTTTGTCTATAGCACAGGAATTATATTTACAGTGATCTCCTAAACATCATGGTTTGACTACCAACTTTGCTTCAAAACCACCAAGCAAGAAAAATAATAAATCTGTATGCTCTAGCCTGGTATCTTTGAAAAATCTGAAAATACATGAGATTTGAGGATTTTCTTGATGTTCTTGAATTTCTCTCTCCGCTCTATTATCTTGGGCACATCTAGGCTGCAAAATGACTGCATAGTTGGTTCACTGCCTGGAACAGAGTTAGAAATTGACATTGAAATCAATTCTAGAACTTTTACAGGTTCATCAGCTAATTAAATCATTCTTGCCTCCATCTGTGCAGCTGCTTCTTTATACTGCCGTTTTGACGCCATAACCTGAAGTTGCTCAACAGCCGAAACTGTAAATAAGTTAACACGACTTAGATGAATGTCCAGCTGCCATACCTGAAGTCCAGCTGCGCAGCTGCTTCTAGATGTAAAGTAACTGCAAAGGAACAAATAAGGTGTTGTTTGTTATCTTGCCTAACGCAGTGCGCTCTGCTTTCTGAGTTGCCATAATCTTCCCTGTTTATTTAACCAGGTAGCAACTTGCAAAATCAATCTGAGGAAGATGCAATCACCAATGATTGGTTGTTTTTTTTACCACCAACGATTAGCAGCGCCACATTAAAATTACAAAGTTTTAAACTGGAGGTGGCAAAAATCATATGTAAAGATGTATGTAATGAATGATGTAACTACTCTCAATCAATAAAGATGCCAGACTGGTTTATCAAAAAAAAAAAGTTGGACCGAATCCTCTAGAGATGAGATTGGTCCAGCTTTTCTCATTTTTTGCTGCCTATAATACATGGCAAACAGCATATCAGAAATCATCCAACTTTGCTTCTCGATGTTATAGAAGCATATCTCACAAAAGTGTAGAAGTGTGCCAGCACTGCACAAGGTGATGAACTATCAGAAATCTGAACCTGTTAAATATAACGGAAATTAAAGATGATACTTAGATACAGAAATCAAAACAAACCGTAGCTGGCAGGAATTTTTAAATAGACACATCCCAAGTAAAGAAGAGTCCAGAACGTGCTAGGTACACCAGTGCACCCTTTCTTTAATAGTTGTGCTAACTGCCTTCAATGTTTCAGTCTTTCAGACTGCATTGTATTATCACAAGAACTATATTTCTTTTTCTTTTTCCTCGCAAGGAACTGTATTTCTTCATTGAGAATATTCTTTCAGACACATTACCTGCAGAGAAACGATGATGATCTGCAAGGTGCAGCTCCACTGGCCGGTCTTCACTCTTCAATGAAGGCATGTACTAAATGTGAGTGTTGCCCCTGCTGGATACTACTGCAAGTGGAGGATAATGCTAAAATGCTTGAATTCTCCTGATGTAGTTGCTCAAATATATGTAAATGTAATAAAAAAATAAAATCATTTGTCATATTATTTCTATATGGTTTCTGACCTGAGCCACTGATCCTTTCCGCCTAGCAACATGATCCATACGCTTGGTGTCCTTAAACCAGTCAATCGCTGTGAGCTCCATAGATCGTACCTGCATGTCAAATGACAAAATACTAACCACTTGATTGCCTGCTAGGCTTCAAAAAAAAAAGGAAAGAAACCAAATTCACTTTCTCGCAGATATTGGTCATTTCTCACTCAGCTCAGGAAAAAATAGACAAGCCCACACAGCACTACAAAGAAGGATCTTACAATTCATCAACATATTATAATCACCGTATTCATTAATTCTCTCAAAATTGACTAAAATAATAATGACAGCCCCTATTATCTCAATATCTCCATGCTAAATAAGACCATGCATTATTGTGTGTTAAAAAATTAATGGACTTCAGAAATAAGAAACTGAAAAAATAAAATCAGAAAAGTGAAGGCTCTGGAAGCTACAACCAGGTATATTTTAACAATTTTGTTTTGTGACAAAAGAAAGGCTAAGTAAAATTTCTCTGAACGCTATAGTTAGAGCACTATCTAGGCTGCAGAAAAGAAAGAAGTTCACTTTTAACTTGAAACAATATGCCCCGAGTTTCAGATGAGCATGGAGTCACCATCAATCGAGAGAGGTGCATGCCAATAAATTCAGATGGCCCCTTGCATTGTGGGCATAAAGGATTCTGCTTGTAGGATGCCCACCTCAGTATACAGGTTAAGCTGCATCCACAACATGGATTTAAATATAAACATGCCAACCAGCACCTATGTTCCAAGTCTTCCCAAACATGGAATTAGATCACTGGAGCAAGACATCACCTACCAAGACAACCCAAAAAAGGAATCACAATTCCACTATGCAAGCGTAAGCACAAGAAAATCATCCACCCATCGGCCAATGCAGTTACAAATTTCAGTTTGGAGAGATTCGATGATATTCCAATGCATATACCTGATTAACAAGTGTCTTACGGTCCCAACACACATCATCACGTGCATCTATCTGCACTGCATATTTTAAACCAAAACAACTATTGCCAGTGTGCAGATCAATTTCACTTTAAAATAAAGATAGATATATGAAATGTCAACCTGACAGAGTGGCAGTTGTGCAGTCCTTTTAGCCTATGATCAAACAACCCATCAGGTATCACATCCAATTACTCCCTTGTTATTACAATATTGTTGCGTCGTGGTACTGAAACCATATTGGTATCATATCAGCACATATAGCAACAAAAGCAAACATGTTAGTCAAGAAGAATATTCTCATTGTTAAACCACAGTCAGTCTATATATTATTCTACAAACAATGGTTTATCTAGGGGCAGAGATGATTATTTTTCAGATCACAAACAATGACCACAAGAAAGTGATACATATGCTATTTAGGACCAGACCCCTAGCTGAAATGGCTCTTCTCATAGGAAATGATCAAACATACACGTAAAAATAACAAAACTCAGCAATCAGACCATCTTATTCAGTGACCGATTTTGATTCTTATGAGAGAACACAGATAGTTAGCCAGCAGTACAAGATGTGACAATGTCTCGCATCCTGGCATCTGCAGCAGAAAGTGTGCACTGTAGCAGAAACGCTTTTGCTTAGCTATTAATAATCTATATGTTGCCGTTCATGGCTTCATGCTAAATTCAAGTGTTCTGAAAGGGCATCTGATCCTTTTATACAGACAAATGGCTAATGATGACCTCGTAGTCAAGGCTCTCGATGGCAGCACGAGCAGGTTCTTGATAAACTAATTGAACTATTTTTTTTCTTCAAAGCTATCATTCCTAATGTCTGCCTTTGCCTAATTGAACTGTTTTTTTCTTCAAAGCAACTAACTGAACTATTTTTTTCTAGTTGCAGTGCTACCATTCCTGATAAACTAATTGAACTATTTTTTGGCCTTATGGTCTTCGAGTTCTCATAGGTCCGATCGATGGGCCAACTGAGATAAAAAAAATGTTCTAGTGAAGACTACAAATTAAAGGAATAATCTAACAAATACAAAGGACATGGAAACTTACCAAAGCATTATGTATTTTTCCTAGACATGCAGAGATATTCAACTATTGTCATGTTACCATGCTAAAAACGCAATGGGGTCAAAGGAAAATGATCCAAACCTATGAATCAAGGTTCAGTTCAGCACCAGCACCAAAAACTGCATCTTCTTCATCCATAGCCCCCATCGAGCCAGACTCTGTATTATTTCCTGAGCAAACGAACAGGGACATGCTTGTAGCCCTATACAGTTTAGTATGGACACTGGACCACAGATAAATATAGAAAGTTTATTGTTATAGGGAAGGACAATAATCTTTTATCAGAGTAAATTCAAACCGCCACCTCTGTCATAGCTAGAATAAAAAACTTATCCATCAGTGAGACAATTAGCACATGAAAAGTACCAAGGAGTGCTTTAATCAAACATGAAAATGCAAACCATATATGAGACAAGATATTGCATCTACAAAGATCATACTGCCAAGCAATTAGCACAGTTCTTCAGCATAGCTATATTAATTGTGTGAGTTAAGGTATATCTGTATATGAGAGCAATCCCATACAGGGCTACATCACTGAAAAATCAATGTGGAAAATACAGCAAGGCTAAAAAGGTATACAGATCATATACTTACACAATAATGAACCTTAATTTTGTCTTCTGAAAGGTATACAGGGGTACATGACTCAGGCTTGTACTGAAAGGAAGACGAGCAATACAAAATCAATGCGTATCCTTTCAAAATGTAACAACAGAAAAATCAATGTGTATCCTTTCAAAATGTAATAACAGAAAACTTTTTTTTAGAGTTCACGGGCAAATGCCCTGGCCTTTCAATTAAAATTGAAAGACCAAGAGTCATTACAGCACAGGAGTTTAAAGAAAGCCGAGTTTGTCCAGCCTATTCTCATTGATAAATCACATATTTGATAATACTGTAATTTCATAAGAATAAGCAGAACCTGACGACACAATTCTCCAATATCACTCCCGAACTCTCACATCGGACTGCTGAGGTCGCCGAGGTTGTTGGTATTTCTTAATGTGTCACTTGTTTGAACTACTTAGCCACCTATCATAAACCTATATCCCTAACTTTACTAGGTTGTCATCCCTAGTGTTGATACAGAGATATTTGTTGGTACTACATAGTATTACTACTAGAATAACACTAAGCAGTTCTTTATTAATTATGTGACTAGAGAGAATATATATAAATCTATGAACCAAAAGTATCTGCAAGCACACAGATAATATACCATTGTAGCATTTTACCCGAGAGTATTCCAGGTATCGTTATTTATATTTTTACCACTATGAAGGTCTAGCATGGATATGTATTGATAACTTATACTATTGAAGGAGAAATAAACCATAACCAATGTTCTACTCATAACAGGGATAAGTCATAGGATAAGATATGTATATAATAAGTAGTAATAATGATAAATCACTCAGAGCACTCCTTTCTATAGCATTAGCATGGTCAGGTATAATATTAGAGAAATAATTCCAAAGTCATTCTTAATTATAAGTCAAGGCATACATTTGATTAGTGCAATTACACCTAGTTATCATGGCTAAGATCATCATCATATCTATACCTAAGGGATATTACTAAGGAAGATTGAGGGCAGAGCTCGTTCTACCTTCGTAATCGGACCCTACGTGCACCTATATTCAGGGAGTGGACTACAAAGGACTCAACGGGAGTGTCACATCCGCGATCTACCACATGACCCAGAATATAGGGTGTATCCACAGGTAAACAATGTATAAGCACCACGCTTACACAATGTCGACCACCGACCCTGTCTACATCAGAGTGAGCGCTATATGAACTTATGCATAAACACAATGATAAACTAGCTATACTAAGTATATAATCAAAGTAGACGTTGAACTTCATAATGAAGAACATGAATAAAATGAACACTGAGATTGTCATAGCAATTGTAACTAGCATATAAAAATAATGGAGAAACAAAAGAGAGAGGGGTACAAAGTTTATACCAAACCATGCTCTTGACAAGATCGGGAATCCAAGTGTAGTCCTGCTTGCCTCCCTCTAGATCTATGCTAACTAGATATGCTACGGAGGAGGAGGAGCTCTCAGGAGATTAGGGTTTCTGTCTTCTCAAATGACTTGATGACTTGTCATGCCTAGGGGGAGGCAGGGGCTGGATTATATAGCCCTGAGGGTTCAACATGAGCCCTTGGATCAAATCGACGTAAGCAACGACCTAGATGCATCCTCAATGGCGGTGGGAGACCGACATACAAAGTTGGCTGACAGGTGGTCCCAGGGGGGCCGGGCAGCCCCAACTGCAGGCCGGGCAGCCCCACCTATCAGGGGGTGGCCCTCCGCTTCGATGATTTGCCTTCTGGAGTCTTCTGAGTCTTCCCACATAGGTACCACGGCGGAACTCCATATTTTCCTTTGACTATTAGGTCCTCCTTGACGATTTTCTGATTAAACCCTACTAGAAACATAGATTCACCAAAACTTTTGGAATTTATTAGTTTAAACCCCTAAACCTTCATTGGTGATTATATCTACCTAGTCACATGATACCTAAGTTACCTGGTCATCTTGATCCTGCTCGAGAAGAGTGGTAGGGGTCCATGGTACCTCGTTCTCACCGTCCTGATTGTTACCGCCACCTTTTGTCGGATCATGCGGCTCTCCCGTCCCACCGATATCAGTCGCTTCTTGTCTCCTATCAGTTCTTGGGAGACTTGTTAACGAGCGATGACGATCATGGCTGTGACATGATCGTGGTCAGTTTTGGCTGCGTACAACTACTAATAGCATTTGTGCATATATATTACCCAACTAATAGAGATTTAATGCAAAGTCTAATAATAAGTCCACGTACAGTTCACGTACAACAAATGCATTTGATTGGCTTCATTAAACAAAGTCCACCTACTGTTCTATGAAACAAAGCCTACATCATTTTCCAAATAAGAAAAGCAATTACCATGCCATAAATAAAAAACATGGCATCTTTCCAAGACCAAGGAGCAATTCTCCTAATCTTCATATCTCCGGCGGGTGCTCCTCTTCAATCTCCAGTGCCGGCGGATGGTCATGGTTTGCACTCATTGGACCATAGTAGGCCCTCAAAACTTTAGCTTCTGTGTTGTATTTTTTGTAACAATTACCTGGGTATTGATTGACTTGTGCATTGCAATCTTCCCGGGTCAGGTAGATCCTAGGCACCCGACCAACATGCACTACATACCATGCCATGGTTGCCTACACATTTAACCAAATTAGGTTGATAGTGCTATGTCATTCAAACATGTTGTAGACCAAGCAAACTAAGTTTAGTGTGTCGAGCAAAGTTGTAGACTATATTCAAATATTCAAAATTCAATTTCCAAAACAACTAAATCATGAATTTCAACATCTAACTCATATCAATGTATGTTTGAGCACTAGAATGTATTCAAACAAGCTTGAAATGACCATAGTGTTTTAAGTTAATTTGTTCGCCATAGATCAAAGAATATTTGCTACTACGGAAATTTGAAGTGATTCTACACGAAATCTAGAGAAAAAGGGATAAACATGTTGCTGTCATCCTCCTGGGTATTTCAGCGAACACCTAAGGGGCATGGCCGAAGGCAATCACCGTGGGGGCGGTAATAGCTCTCCACATGCTCCTGAGGGCCTCGGTTCACGGCCGGCTTTCGCAGATGCAGGCGTGGACGAGGACACGACCGGCGTGGACGACCAGACGAGGACGCGGGCGACGGCGGTGGTCTGGCGGTGTTCCGGTGGTGTTGAGGAAGATGAGGGTGCCGGCGTAGCACAGGCGGCATTAGGCGGTGTCAAGGAAGAGGCGGGCATCGGGAGTCGGACGGTGGCGCAGGGGACGGCACGGCGGCGCAGGTGGCGGCATGGCGGTGTGGAGCATCACGGTGTGGAGGACCGCGGGGCGGGGCACGGCGTCGGGCGGCTTCCTCGCTGGGGACCGCCGGCAACACTGTGAAGGACGACCACCGGCGTGGAGGAAGAGGAGGGCGTGAGCGCAATGGGCGGCGGGGTAGGTGGAGGCGGTGCTTCGCCGGTGTGGAGGAAGAGAGAGGCACGGGCGTTAGAAAGAGGGTGTAATATTTCACCAGCGCGTGCTCTGGTTATATACTAATGGTGCATCACTGCCGGTGGCCAAGCCAAACCGACAGTGATGAGCCACATCACTGCCGGTGGTAGCCTAGAACCGGCAATGATGAGCTGCAGCACTGTCGGTTCCGGTTAGCCTTTATGTAGAGTTAGTTTCGAGTTCCTTACTAACTCGTACTTCTAGCGCAGCGGTTAAGGCACCGCACTCTGCACCCCGAGGCTCGGCTTCGAACCCTGTGTAGCGTAGGCGAGCCAAACTTTTTGATTTAGTTTTCAATCACCTAACTGCACTATAAATAAATAAAAGCAAATAAAAAACTAACCCTAACGCAATAACTATCCTAGCGTAGCGGTTAAGTCTATACACTTTGGAGCCCGAGACCTATGTTTTAACCCCGGGCAGGCTAATTTTTTTTTAAAATATATCTATCACTGTTGGTTTTCAAAATAAAACCGACAATGGTAGTTGTCATCACTATCGGTTTCTGCCCATCACTGTCAGTTTTTTAAACCGACAATGATGATTATATTTTTTTTCTTTTTTAAATTGAATAAATTCACGCATTTATATTCTATTGCACCAATATCCAATATGCAAATTAGACTAAAGTATAGTCAGCACATGACCATGTAATACGACATCTTCAATATGCGGCGTATATGCACCTGGAGTATATACGGCTCATGGACTTGGCCCCCACCTGCCAGGCTGCTGCCATTCAAAGTTTTGAGATAAACTTGAAGTGCCTACCTCAATGGTCAGATCACATGTGCTAATCAAGAAGCAAGAAATCTTTTCATATACACGTACGTATATGTACATGATCATGCATGGCTGAATATGTGTGGATGGGGAAAAAATAAGTACATATATGGACGCGCCTGTGGCCACGGTAATAATTTTTAGTTGTAGAGAAGATAAGACAAAGATAGAGATGTAGAGGTAATATATTTTAATTATTAGTTGCAAATGCAGCATTTGAGCACAGCGGCCTATCGACTTCTGGAGGGCCGACAGGAGACAACTCTCCGGAGTGGGTCATATCCGGTTCGTACGGCAGAGTGGGTCATATCGGGCAGATGAGACCCTGTCGGCTGTCCGCTGACCGATAGGACGTCAAATATCCAGCCTGCGCGCCTTCATCCTCTCGCTCGCGCTCGCTTTCTCTCTCACCGCTGCGCCATCGGCCACCGCTGCTCACCCACCCCGTCGGCGGTGTCTAGGTTCGCCCCATTTGCACGGCGTCACCCTCGTCACCATCTGCCCCATCATCACCGTGGGAGCCGCGCCGGCGCCGACCATGCGCACCAGCATCCTGCACTGCCTCTGTGTGATGATAGGCACATCCATGTCAAGTGGGGTGATGGCGACACGTCAAATGTATTCCCCTAGCCAAAATACTACTAATGATAAACACAAACATAAGCATGATTTATTTGCTCTCTTTAAATCCATTGCTAGAGTTGACTTTCTTAAGTAAAACTTTTCTATGTTTGACCAAATTTATAGAAAAAAAAAACACAAACATTTATGAAATCAAATAAATGCCCTAGTGTATCTAATGATACTAATTTGGTGTCACAAATCTTTGCACACTTTTCTATAAAAAAATTTGGTCAAACTTAACAAAGTTTGACTTAATATAATTATAGAAATTGATTTACTTAGCTAAAGATACGAGGGATGTACACGTACCAATTAATTGCATTTTAGGTGTTACCTCGTCAGATAGCTGTTGTCAAACCACAAAGGATCACTGAGATGCTACGGGAACTCGGCGATTGGTTATATGACAATGGAGACAAGGACGGGCAGAAGGAACAAGAGGAGGGCACGTCAGCGGCGGCTCAAGAACCCACAGCAGCAGCCATCATTGACAACAATGGTGCCGAAGGCGACCAGGAGCCCTCTGATGGCGAGAGTGACACTGAACACAGCCCTAGAGTGACCACGAGGACGGCGATGGACCGAGTTCGCTCGGCCGCCCGGGCTCTAGTCCGGCTGGCTAGTGACGCCTTTGCCCTAGGAATATGGAACCGCTGGGAGGCTGTGGTGAATGAGGTAGAGCCGCCTGCTGCAGCCATGCAAGACGTCGTTGAAGCCGCCACACTCGTGCCAGGGGGCGATGCCCACTGGACCACCACTTCATTGACAGCGTGTAGCAGGTACGTAGTTTTGTTTGTCTTTGTTATATTACTAGATATATGCACGTGCGTTGCACAAGGGTCATGAATTTTTGCCCACACGTACGATGATGGTTATAATCATTCAAAAATAATAAAGAGCTAATAAATATTTTTGCATTGAGAACCTTAAACTATTTTAAAATTCCTTCAGGCCTTATTTTTTTTGTCTCTTCAGTTATTTATCAACACGGTTACATGTATATGTGCTTTGTTAGCTGTGAAGGCCCATGAAGCAAAGGAAAGCAAAAAGAAATTCACAACACAAATTTAGACTACATTATTTATATATTCAATGAGGGGTTGTTGCACCTGCGTGTGGGGGCGGTGATCAAGGACTTCGTATTAGACACGGATACGTAGAATTTGTTTTAGATCGAAACCGGGTAAGACACGGACACGTGAGCTCTAAGTGAAGGATGGTTTCGCATCGAGCGCAGACACATGAGCTGAAATCGAGATTTGGTATCACAAAATCGACAATAATGTTTGTCTTTTTAGATTAGATATATAAGAGATAAGAGATATGCTTCCAATGTACATGCCAGAAAGCTTATGCATGGCTGCCATTCCCATATGCAAATTAGACTAAAGTATAGTCAGCACATGACCATGTAATACGACATCTCCAATATGCGGCGTATATGCACCTGGAGTATATACGGCTCATGGACTTGGCCCACCTGCCAGGCTGCTGCCATTCAAGGTTTTGAGATAAACTTGAAGTGGCTACCTCAATGGTCAGATCACATGTGCAAATCAAGAAGCAAGAAACCTTTTCATATACACGTACGTATATGTACATGATCATGCATGGCTGAATATGTGTGGATGGGAAAAAAATAAGTACATATATGGACTCGCCTGTGACCACGGCAATAATTTTTCGTTGTAGAGAAGAGAAGACACAGATAGAGATGTAGAGGTAATATATTTTAATTATTAATTGCTAATGCAGCATTTGAGCACATCGGCCTATCGACTTCTGGAGGGCCGACAGGAGACAACTCTCCGGAGTGGGCCGGTTCGTACAGCAGAGTGGGTCATATCTCCGGAGTGGGCCGGTTAGTATGGCAGAGTGGGTCATATCGGGCAGATGAGACCCTGTCGGCTGTCCGCGGGCCGATAGGACGCGCCTTCCTCCTCTCGCTCACGCTCGCTTTCTCTCTCACCGCTGCGCCTATGGCCGCCGCTGCTCTCCCGCCCCGCTGGCGGCGTCTAGTTTCGCTCACGAGCACGGCGTCAGCCTCGTCACCGTCTGCCCCGCCATCATCATGGGAGCCGCGCCGGCGCCGACCATGTGCACCAGCATCCTTCACTGCCTCTGTGTGATGATAGGCACATCCATGTTAGGTGGGGTGACGGCGACACGTCAAATGTATTCCTCTAGCCAAAATACTACTAATGACAAACATAAGCATGATTTATTTGCTCTCTATAAATCCATTGCTAGAGTTGACTTTCTAAAGTAAAACATTTCTATGTTTGACCAAATTTATACAAAAAAAGCACAAAAATTTATGAAATCAAATAAATGCCCTAGTGTATCTAATGATACTAATTTGGTGTCATAAATCTTTGCACACTTTTCTATAAAAAATTTTGGTCAAACTTAACAAAGTTTGACTTAAGATAATTATAGAAATTGATTTACATAGCTAAAGATACGAGGGATGTACACGTACCAATTAATTACTGTCGACACAGAATTTTCGTCTCCGTACCGAGGACACACGCAGCAAGCCAGAAGGGTCTGCTCGATGGAGCAGATCCGCCTAGCTGCACAAGGGTGGTCGATCATGCGCAATCCTCCCGAGACATGCCAGTCAATTTGACTCTGCAACTGACAATGAGAGAAAGCTCATCAGTAATTAAGGACGGAACGTGCCGGTGTTGCCAGACAGTCCCGAATGTGCGGCTCTGAGAGCCGATATGAGATGATATCGACTAAATAGTCGATTCTAGCATATTCATAAGAATAAATGGATTAAAACTCATAGGGTCATATAAGAAGAATCTGTTGTCATTCAGGATAAATATTATTTAAGCAAATATTAATCAATGGCAATAAGATATCAATAATGATCGGTTTATGCTGAGCCAATGATTACAAGTAACCGAAGTCATTTTTGTATAAAGAGACAATTTAACACCACTTAACCATTTAATAAAGATAAATCTAATGAACATGTTAGATCTCATCCATCACCATGACCAGTGGGGCATGAGGCGGAATCATGCAGGCCGTAGAAACAACAATAGACTTGACGACCCTAACTCATTACTAATATCAGTGGGGCATGAGGCAGAATCATGCAGGCCGTAATACAATAATAAGATCATGGGGCTAACATATCTTTCAACTTATCCCTGCTTCAATGATCTCGTAATGTGAACTGTTCGTGAAAGCACTCGATATCGGCTAAATAGCCGATTCAGGCATAGCGCACAGTTAAGGTTATGCCTTCTCAGGAACAGATCTACCAACTAACGATCCCCACTCCACAGTGCTAACAGTGGGGTGAGAGGCAGAATCCCACAGGCTGTGATAACGGGCCATGAAACGGTTCTCGCTAACCAATAGATCTACTCAAGATCGAACATGCCTTAACCGCACGCTATGCACGATTAAGATTGATGTAAAACAGCCGATAAAACATAACTCATCGTTTAAGGTGTAGATTAGATCGACTTTAGATTAGCAAACGATGGGTTAAATAAGATATAAGGCCGATCCAGATCAATCTCAATCGGGCAGAGTGATACTGCTGTAATTAGATAAACGAAGAAAGCAATAAGCAATATCGGTAACTTAATGAATCTACCAAAGGCTGCCATACTAAGGTAGAGCCGATAACTTGACCTTAATCTAATTCAAGCAGTGGGGTGTGAGGCAGAATCACACAGGCCATACTTGAATTAGATAAGAGTCGATAACTAGCCTATACCAGAGTCGCACTGGGGGTTGACCGAATCAATGCAGCCATACGAACAGAGGTATAAATCATGATGGTACTTACAGACAAGCAGTGGAGGTCGACCGGATCGATGCAGCCATACTCGCTGAAGAACTTGCCGAGATCTACTCTACTCCTACTCCTAAGGGATGGCCGGAGCCAAAAAAAAGTAATTAACTTGTATTTGATTGATTGATTCCTTTTTACAATAGCCGGGGCTTGATATTTATACCTGGGACCTACGCACGACTCCTGTCTAAGCATGACTCATCACAATTTTTGACCCTAAAGAAAACATTCCTAATTTAAGATAACTTGGACTCTAATCTTTCCCTTTCTGTAGAGTCCGGCATGTTTCGACCTAGCGCCGAACATAGCCTTTGTTGATATCCGCTGGCGCTATCCAAGGAGAGCCGATTCCAATTTCTGCATCCGAATCAGCTATTTCCTATCTGCACGCAATTTATTCCTCGGTGACATGATCATAGGAGCTTTCGAGTCCCTGTGACTTTTCTTCCAAATTTTGGTGTAAACACATGCCCCCCAATTTTGAGATAAAAGTAATTTTATTCTAAAATTATCATGTTGGCATCCCTAATTGGTCCACAGTCATGGGTAGACAACCTTGATCTGGGGTCCACTGTTTGTCGCTGCCTGCGCCCACTCATAAGCCTATGTCTCAAAACTTTTTACAAGAGCATCACTGCTTCTCGGGCACTTGGATTCATCTTCCTGGGCCGGCTATAAAATGCCCATCTAACTCTAGCGAGAGCAACTCAACAATTCAGCCATGGTTTATTTTCATCTACTCTCTCGAGTGCCCCTAGTTTCGCCAGACCCTCCATGGTCTACCCTCTTGTTATGAAGATCTTGAGCGGCTAGAAGAATTCTTGTGCATAGGGTGATTGCGTTACTTATCCTAGCGCCTCGTTGAGCAAGAAGATCAGTCATTGTGGTTAGAAGAATTCTTGTGATATCACCTAAGTCTTCTCTCCATGCTCATAAATTTGTTCTAGTGTTTGCGAGGGCTAGAATGTGTGATCACCTTCCCCTTGTTATTCCTCCAAACGCCCACCGGGAAAGCCTCAGGCTTCTTTTCCATAGTTCCTCAATTTATTGAGAAATCTGTTGAGCATATGTTAGGTGGGCGACTTTTCTTCCTCTCAAATATAACTTTATTGATGGGCCGATGCGACTTGGTTCACAATGAGTTTTGGCCTTGTGGAAATTCGGACTCCCTTCAATCCAAAGAAGTTCTGGTGAGTTAATCCCTGGTCAATGTATCCACCCCACAATATTTTGTAATTTGGGGGAATTAATAAATTCGAGTCCGTTATCTCTTCGTTATCCGTCCCCTGAATTTTCGGAGTGCTAATCCGTTTCCGTTTCTGATTCACATCCTTGGCGAAATCTATCTTTCTGCATCCCAGGGCTATATATACGGGCCATGGTTGTGGATCTAACAACAACCCGCTTTGCCTCAAACCTTCTGCATCCTTATATAGCTCATGTTCTTCCATAGGTTTGAGATTATGGAGAACAGCAAGATGCCTACTGTGGAGGGCCTCGATGGATCTATATCATCGTACCAGCGCATCCATCGTCAAGAGGGTGCATCTCGTGATGCCCTCACTGCCTTAGGGAATAGGGACGATTCCATTTGGCCTTTGGGGCCCTCTTTGTCGATAGCTTGTTGCCAGTTCCTTTGTCGTGAGAGGAGGCAGATTGACGACGATGATTTGCTTGCCTCCATCGATCGGCATGGCCAGAGCCTCGCTGAATGCCTCTCCCTCATAGAATCAGCCCTGACCATGGTTAGATGTCGAGCACCTCCTGGGGTCGATTCAGTGGAGGATAGGTTGGCCAAGGCCGAGGCCAGGATTATGGGTAAGATACATGTCATATCCTCTTCTCTCTTTCAGTTTCATCTTCAAGGCTCTGATCATCTCCCCTTTGAATCTTTTAGATCTATCCGCCCAACTGGAGAGTCTTCGATCAGCTGCAGATGATGCGGCGGGATTTGTCAATGCCAGGGGCGCCATTCCGGTAGTCCGCTTGCATGACATTCCAAACCATGTCAGGGAGGTCGCTCTCCATGGCGTTCGTCATGGTGCTGCCATAGTGTTGGCTACTGCACAAGCCTGCTCAGGTCACAATCTTTGGCTTCTTCCTCATGGTTTCCTGGATGCAGTGCCTCCCGAGGATCATGAACATTTGACTGAGGAATTCTTTAGTGCCGCCAACTCTGTAGCTTTCAATACTTTTGCTGATGATGTAGTGAACAAATTGTTTTCCGGCCCGTAGCTTATAGTAGGTGATTTTAGCAAACAATCCCTACATCTTGAATGATTTTCCTTTGTCTCTTATTTCGTATTACTTCATTCATGTTTGTTTTCCCCCCTATAGGCGATACGCATTGTACCGGCTTCTATTCCTTTGGGTTCATTTTTTGTACTAGAGGCGATACCTTTCTGATATTGGCTATTAGAGCCGTTGACCGAACAAATCAGATACTTAAGTGTTAATCCAAACGCTGGGATAATATTTCTTTAGATATTTCCCATTGATTGCTCGGTCGAACTCTTCTTCTCCTCCTAGTGTCTCCAAAATATAAGCATTATCGGGCGCACAACGTTTGATCCGATATGGCCCTTCCCAATTGGGTGACCATTTGCCGAACTTACTGTCCTTTGATCCGATCGGCAATTTCACTTTCCACACCAAATCTCCTTCAAAAAATTGTTTATCTTGCCCCTTTTATTGTAATATTTTGCGACCCTTAGTTTATTGGCTTCAATATTTTCAAGAGCGCGCAGCCGAAGGCAACTTAAGTCTTCTAAGTCATCCATCATAAGATTTCTGTAGACTTTGGCTGTCAAATCATTCTGTAACATAACACATCTCTATCCGATCTGAACTTCCCAAGGAAGGACTATGTTATGGCCATACACAAGCTCATAAGGTGATGTTTTAATTGATCCATGATAGGCCATCATGTACGCCCATAGTGCCTCATTAAGCGTCGAATGCCACTTCCTGGGTTGTTCCTCAATTTTCTTCTTGATCAGCTTAATCATAATCTGATTAGACGCCTCTACCTGACCATTAGCCTAAGCATGGTAAGGAGACGAATTTAGCAGCTTGATCACCATACTGGCAGCAAAATCTCCGAATTCCTCTGGTGTGAACATGGTCCCTTGATCGGTAGTGATGGTTTGAGGAATCCCAAAACGATACACAATATGCTCCTTGACAAAATCAACCATGTTTTCTGAAGTTACCATTTTCAAGGGGACTACTTCAACCCACTTGGTGAAGTAATCTATTGCTACCAATATGAACTTATGTCCTTTGCTCGAGGGTGGAAAGATCTGGCCAATTAAATCAATTCCCTAACCTCGAAACGGCCATGGCTTGATTATTGGGTTCATGGCCAATGCAGGCGTCTTCTGGATATTACCAAAACGTTGACAGTCTTGGCATCCCTTGTAATATTCAAAACAATCTTCTAATATTGTTGGCCAGAAATATCCAGTTCTGCGGAAAATCCATTTCATCTTATAAGCCGATTGATGAGCTCCACATATCCCTTCATGCACTTCGCCCATCAACACCTTAGCCTCTTCTTGATTCAGGCATTTGAGTAAGGCCTCGTCGATCGTTTTGTAATACAGCTGATCATGCAGCAAAACGTATTTAGTCGATTTATACCTTAGCTTTCTGGTAACTTTTCGTGACGGATCTCTAAGGTAGTTGACTATCTCAACTCTCCAATCATTATCCAAGGTTTCATTGCTCAAGATTTCTTGAACTACTCGATAACCTGATGCACTTTGAGCCAAACGGTTAGCTTCTTGATTTTGTGCCCTCGGAATGTGCTGAAATGAGACATGAGAAAACTCTTCGAGCAACCTCTGACACTTGTCATAATATCTCCTCAAAGTTTCTTCTTTGCACTCATATAGGTCGATCAACTGATTAATAATTAATAGTGAGTCTCCAAATATTTCAATTGCTTCGGCCTTTACCTCATAAAGAAGTTGAATCCCTCTCAAAACAGCCTCATATTCTGCTTGATTGTTGGTAACCATTGGCTCGGTTGGAAAGGCAAACTTAAAATTTGCCCCCCGAGGTGAAATAATAACAATACCAATGCCACCACCTTGCTTGCAAGATGATCCATTGAAGAATAACATCCAAGGTACCAGCTCTATATAATTCATGCTTGGTTTACGATGCTGGGTGACAAAATCGGCTATTACCTGCCCTTTGACTGCTTTAGCCGATTCATACCTCAAGTCAAACTCTGATAACGCAAGAATCCATTTTCCCACTCTCCCATTTAGTATTGGCATCGATAACATGTGCTTGATGATGTCAGCTTTGGAAACAACCGTACATTTGGCCGACAATAAGTAATGCCTCACCTTGGTGCAAGAGAAATATAAGCACAAGCATAACTTTTCGGTGGGAGAATATCTTGTTTCTGGATCTAGAAGTCTCCTGCTTAGATAGAAAACCACTCGCTCCTTTCCTTCAAACTCTTGCATCAGGGCCGATCCAATTGTTCTATCATTGGCCGATATGTACAACTTGTAAGGCTTACCCTGCTGAGGAGGAACTAGCATGGGTGGATGCTTCATATACTCTTTTATCTCTTCAAACGCCTTCTGTTGTATGTCACCCCATCTAAATTCTTGATCGTTCTTTAATTTCAACAAGGGAGAAAATGGAAGAATCCTTTCCGACAAATTTGAAATAAACCTTCTGATGAAATTAATCTTGCCAAGCAAAGATTGCAACTCTGTCTTAGTAGTCGAGGGCACCGCATCGTCAATTGCTTTCATGCTCTTTTGACCGACCTCAATCCCTCTCTCATGGACCATAAAACCCAAGAATTGCCCAGCTGATACTCCAAAGGCACACTTATTAGGATTCATCTTCAGACCATGTTTTCTCGTGCATTCCAGATTTTCCCGCAAATCAGCTAGATGCTCTTTGTATTCTTTTGATTTTATCATCACATCATCAATGTAGATTTCAACAACCCTACCAATCAACTTATGAAAAATATAATTCATTGCCCTTTGATAAGTGGCACCAGCATTCTTCAGACCGAAGGTCATCACAACCCACTCGAACAAGCCGATTGCGCCGGGGCACCTGAAAGCGGTCTTCGCTATGTCCTCTTCAGCCATGAAAATTTGGTTATACCCGGCATTGCCGTCCATGAAGCTAATAACCTTGTGTCCGGCTGCTGCATCTACCTACATATCGGCTATCGGTATTGGATAACCATCCATGGGTGTGGCTTTGTTCAGATCCCTGAAATCAATGCAAACCCTTAATTTTTCTATTCTTCTTGTATACAGGGACAACATTCAATATCCACTCTGCATATCGGCATGGTCGGATGAACTTCGCCTCCAGTAGCCTTTCAGTCTCCTTTTTAATATCATCAAGCACGTTCGGATTGAATCTCCTAGGAGCTTGCTTGAATGGTCGATATCCAGGTTTGATTGGCAACCGATGCTCAACAATTGACCGGTCCAAACCAGGCATCTCGTAGTATTCCCAAGCAAAGCAGTCTTTAAATTCTTTTAATAAATTAATTAATTCCCGCTTATACTCTGGATCCAATTTAGCACTTACGTACGTCGGCCTAGATCTGTCTCTAGAACCAATATCCACTTCTTCCAATTCATCAGCCAACGTGAAGCTGTGTCCTAGTTTACCATCTGTACCATCTATTGGGTTATTCATTAAAAAAATTCAAAGTCGACTGCTTGGATCGGCTATGGGCTTTCACCATTGACTCTAAATTCTGATGGCAACAGAAAAACTATTTGAATATTAGCCGATGGTTGCTTTCTATCGGCTATTTGCTTGGTACGCCACACTTGAGTTTTACTAGATGGCTGAGCCTGTTCTATCTCCTTATTCCTTAGGCATTGCACTCTTCTCTTCTGGCTTCTTGTTAAACCTCCGGGGCACCATTGGCCTTCCTGCCAAATATGTTCCCTCTAGTTGCTTCCTTCTTCATGATCAGCCTAGTCTTGGTCAACAACTCTTTTTCCCAGCCAATCATAAATACTTTTATTTTTTTAAGCATCGATCCATGTTATTATGATGATATGCATCCTGTGCATGGATAGACCGGTGGTTGACTTGAGATTGCCTAAACTCTCAATATTGATTGCTGCATTCTGGACAGTCATGTCTGGTAGGCAATTTCAAACCTTCATTCCAGCAGTATCTGAAGAAAGGACAATTCTAGTGCGATTCGGCTTGCTTCCTTTCATACCTCTCTTCTTCCAGTTGACGCTGGTATTCTTGATTCTCTAACCATCGATGATAATCTTTTTCCTTCTGCTGCTGCCACTTGTTTAACAGGATCCGAGATGTGACTCGCGGCTTTGTTGCTCCATCCTTTGATGTTTCCCCCTGTTCATATCAGCTCCTCTGCTGATTACGACGTTTTCTAATCTCTCTGTATTCATCAGCCGATATTTGCATTTTGGGATCAACTGTTCCCGTTTCTCTCGATTTGGCCGATGTTAGGACCTTAGTTTTTCCTTTAAATAGCCCAACATCAATCATATTTTGATCTCCTGGGAAAGGATCATCATCCACCTTCATCTTCTGAGGTGTATCAAACTTGAGCCTCGCTTGCTGAATAGCTCTCTATATATGCTGCCAGAAAATTATGCATTCATTGGTGGAATGAGAAGTAGCATTATAGAACTTGCAGAACCTCTTATTCTACAACTATTCAGGTGGCAACATAATATGATTGTCTGGTAATTTGATCTGGCCCTTCTCAAGTAAGAAGTCAAAGAGCTTGTCCGATTTTGTGACATCAAAGTCATAGCTCTCCTCGACTTCTCTTCCCTAAGGATTTGGCACCATTAGTGTCTTTTTGCCCCAATTCCATTCAGCTACAGCAACCTCCTCTTCTTCATCTTCATAGCCATCATCTGCTGAGTATGGATCGTAAGCTTCGGCTACGGTGGTACTCTTCTGGAATCGGGTATCTCTACGCATACTCTGGAATTGGCTATTGAGCGCTGCTACTCGTTGAGCCAATTGACCCAAGTTGTCAAATTCTTGTCCTAGCAACTTTTCTTTCCATATTGGCAACATTCCTTGGACAGCTAAAGCAGCTAGCTGATCATCGGCCAAGTTCAATGAGAAGAACAAGTTCCTAGTCTCTCAGAATCTCTAAAGAAACTCAATGCCCGATTCATTAGTCCTCTGTCTCATGGTTGTCAAATCGGTTATCTTCTTTTCTTCAGTCCCAGTGTAAAAATATGCATGAAACTTCTTTTCTAGGTCAGCCCAATTGGTAATGGAGTTGACTGGTAGTGACAAAAACCAAGTGAAGACTGGCCCTGGTAGGGATAAGTAGAAAAAATGAACTCGATGGGCGTCCTCAACTGACGCTTCACCCAATTGTGTAAGATACTAACTGACATATTCTATTGTGCTTGTACTATCTTGACCGGTGAAATTGGTGAACTCTGGGAGACTGTAATTTGTAGGAAGAGCGACCAAATCATACCATTCTGGATTTGGGCGTTTGTATGAAAAGGTTAGCCCCTTTGGCTTCAGACCGAACTGATTCTTCATCATCTCGGTCACCTTCAGCAGCAACTCATCAGCTTGCGGATTTGGGTTTCTCGGTACTTGCTGACCCATCTATGGATTGAAATCCTGCGTGCCTTGATATCCTGGATTTGACATCATGTGGAGTTTTTATAATCCGTGCCATAGTGATAGCCTTGTGGAATCTCAATCTATTGGGTCCTTTGCTGGCTCGCTGCTTGAAGTCTCTGGTTATAGACATAAGGATCTATATCTCTACGGATCCTTTGAATTGATGGTGCTATTTTTTGAGCCGACGATGGTATGTGGCCTGATGTGCCAAAATTGATCACCTGATTCTGACCTTGCCCCGCCGGCTGTTGCACATGCTGTATTGATGGTCTAGGATTGTACTGTATCTAATTCGTAGTAGTACCTAGAGTTTGTTCAGATGATCCTTGAAGTATCTGGACGTCAGCATTACCAGCTGGTGTCGCTTCTTGATGACTGGTACCGACTTGATTAGTCCCTTGAGTTGATGGATCTGGAATGTTGTAACAAGTCGATCCAACCTGACCAACTAGAATTCCATGAATCGTCTCTCTCATGGCGTTGTGAAATGCATCAACGAAAGCTTCATTGTGGCTTGATATGGCATCACGAACAGATTTGTCTATGGCTTCCGTAAAGAAATGCCTGTCTTCAGCTTCGACTGTATCTGTCTACCCATGTAGGAGAACTCTTGGTAGTGGAAATTTCTGAATAATTGTGTTGCCACGTGTTTTGGTGTAGGACAACAAACACTTCTTCTAAAATTCTTCTGTAGCTTTGTTGATGGTATCCTTATCTTCATCAGGTAGGTCTTCATAATGTACCATAAAGATGTTGTCGTTGTTGTGAGCCGCCATGACGATTGTGGAGTCCCACCGGGCGTGCCAGAAACATGTGTCGACACATAATTTTCATCTCCGTACCGAGGACACAAGCAGCAAGCCAGAAGGGTTTGCTCGATGGAGCAGATCCGCCTAGCTTCAGCGCAAGGGTGGCTGATCATGCGCAATCCTCCCAAGATGTGCCAGTCAATTTGACCCTACAACTGACAAGGAGAGAAAGCTCATCAGTAATTAAGGGCGGAACGTGTCGGTGTTGCCAGACAGTCCCGAATGTGCGGCTCTGAGAGCCGATATGAGAGGAGATCGACTAAATAGTCGATTCCAGCATATTCATAAGAATAAATCGATTAAAGCTCATGGGGTCATATAAGAAGAATCGGTTGTCATTTAGGATAAATATTATTTAAGCAAATATTAATCAATGGTAATAAGATATCAATGATGATCGGTTTATGCTGAGCCAATGATTACAAGTAACCAAACTCCTTTTTGTATAAAGAGATAATGCCACATCACTTAACCATTTAATAAAGATAAATCTAATGAACATGTCAGATCTCATCCATCGCCATGACCAGTGGGGTATGAGGCAGAATCATGCAGGCCGTAGAAACAACAATAGACTTGACGACCCTAACTCATTACTAATATCAGTGGGGCATGCAGCAGAATCATGCAGGCCGTAATACAATAATAAGATCATGGGGTTAACATATCTTTCAACTTATCTCTACTTCAATGATCTCGTAATGTGAATTGTTCATGAAAGCGCTCGATATCGGCTAAATAGCCAATTCAGGCATAGCGCATAGTTAAGTTCATGCCTTCTTAGGAACAGATCTACCAACTAATGATCCCCACTCCACGGTGCTAACAGTGGGGTGAGCGGTAGAATCCCACAGGCCGTGATAACGGACCATGAAACGGTTTTCGCTAACCAATAGATCTACTCAAGATGGAACATGCCTTAACCGCACGCTATGCACAATTAAGATTGATGTAAAACAGCCGATAAAACATAACTCATCATTTAAGGTGTAGATTAGATCGACTTTAGATTAGCAAACGATGGGTTAAATAAGATATAAGGCCGATCCAGATCAATCTCAATTGGGCAAAGTGATATTGCTGTAACTAGATAACGATGAAAGCAATAAGTAATATCGGTAACTTAATGAATCTACCAAAGGCTACCATACTAAGATAAAGCCTATAACTTGACCTTAATCTAATTCAAGCAGTGGGGTGTGTGGCAGAATCACACAGGCCATACTTGAATTAGACAAGAGTCGATAACTAGCCTATACCAAAGTCACAGTGAGGGTCGACTGGATCGATGTAGCCATACGAACAGAGGTATAAACCATGACGGTACTTACAGACAAGCAGTGGAGGTCGACCGGATCGATGTAGCCGTACTCACTGAAGAACTCACCGAGATCTACTCTACTCCTACTCCTAAGGGGTGGCCGGAGCCGAAAAAAGTAATTGACTTGTATTTGATTGATTTATTCCTTTTTACAATAGCCGGGCTTGATATTTATACCTGGGACCTGCGCACGACTCATGTCTAAGCATGACTCATCACAATTTTTGACCCTAAAGAAAGCATTCCTAATTTAAGATAACTTGGACTCTAATCTTTCCCTTTTTGTAGAGTCCGGCATGTTTCAACCTGGCGCCGAACGTAGCCTTTGTTGCTATCCGCTGGCGCTATCCGAGGAGAGCCGATTCCAATTTCTGCATTCGAATCAGTTGTTTTTGATCTGCACACAATTTATTCCTCGGTGACATGATCCTGGGAGCTTCCGAGTCCCTATGACTTTTCTTCCAAATTTTGGTGTAAACAATTACATTTTAGGTTTTACCTCTTGAGATAGTTGTTGTCAAACCACAAAGGATCACTGAGATGCTACGGGAACACGGCAATTGGTTATATGACAATGGAGACACGGACGGGCAGAAGGAACAAGAGGAGGGCACGTCAGCGGCGGCTCAAGAACCCACAACAGCAGCCATCACTGACAACAATGGTGCCGAAGGCGACCAGGACTCCTCTGATGATGAGAGTGACACTGAACACAGCCCTAGAGTGACCTACGAGGACGGCGATGGACCGAGTTCGCTCGGCCGCCCGGGCTCTAGTCTGGCTGGCTGGTGACGCCTTTGCCCTAGGAATGTGGAACCGCTGGGAGGCTGTGGCGAATGAGGTAGAGCATTGGGCTGGTTCGTCTAACAAGTTGGGGCCGCTAGGTTTCCCTATCAATAAACATGAACCCCCCTCCAAGGAGTGACTGACAAAGGACCAAGAAGCCAAAATGCACTCAACTTGGCAGGCCAAGGTCATACCTGTCGGAGCCCCTCTTGCGCCATAAAGGTAACCACTAACAAGCTAGAAAATGTCCTCATACTTGACTAAAGCCAGAGCCACGTGACCCTCACAGTTGTACTGTAAGTCCTGAATAATCACTTACAGATAAGTCCTTAGGGAGAGGAATCTACGGCACCATAAAAGCAGCCCAATGCTCTAGCCCTCTAATTTCATGTTGCTAAAAAGCATCTTTTATTGTTTATTGCATATACCATTAGTCAAGTTACAAGATCATGGTTTCAGTTGAGCACTAGCATCATACTAACCAATGCAATACCCCATAGGTGACAAGGAATCCAGGATATCAAATAGCTAGGAAAATTACTACGGTTGCCAAGGTAGACATATGCATATGATTAAATTATTAAAGTGAATAGGATAACAAGGAAGATCCCATGCTATACCTGCCTTAAACTCTAGTCTTCTTCTAGTGAATTGTAACCACTAAAGGACTTCTTCTCGATCACCAACTTCTATGTCACCGGCGCAAAGCTCACCGACCGGACATTATCATAAAGCACCACACAAGCATCCATGCAATCATCCATGAAGCAAATAATAGAACTAAATTAGAATAGTACACTAGACAATAAAATATTTGAAAACTAATCTACGCATTACTACGAACACACAGACACGAAAAGCACTCTAATCGGAGCAATAACGAAAAAGTTATGAATTAAACAAGATTTTCTTTAATAAAATAATAGATTAAATCTAACCTCGAATTTCAAAAGTTGAAAATATGTTTAACAGTAGTATGAACTTGCAGATTACGCAATTACGAATCTAACGCAACTTGAGTGGATCAAAATGGAGTTAAAACGAAGATTTTATGGCCTAAATAAGACTAGTGGCAAAACCGTAAATAGATGAAAGCGTATTTTGGATCTAACTGAAACAACTACGCTTTCAAAAGAAGAAAACGTATTTTGAATCTAACAGAGGGAATCTACGCTTTCCAGAAAGAGAAAACGTATTTCGAATTTAACCGAAGAAAACTATGCTTTCAAAAGAAGAAAGTGTATCCTGGACCCTGGGTTCTATTACACGAAACTGCAAGGGCTCTTTAGCAAAATTGCCTACGAAGGGGTGTCGACCGATCTCGGCCGCTAGATCTGAGATGAACGGCGGAGATTAGATAGGAGGGAGGGAGTGAGGGGGCGGCCGGCCGGAACAGAGATGGAAGGCGGTGGCGCCATGGCCGGCGGCGAGCACTTCGCCGAAACTCGTCGAATCGGCGACTCGGGCCTTCATTGGTCACAGGAAAAACATGGGGAGCAAGAGGAGACAATGTCAAACTCACCAAGGTAGGTCATAGCGGCACAGAGCGGATGGAAGCAGTGCGCGGCTCGGCGAAGCGGATGGCGACGAGCTAGGGTTGCGGCTCGGCGGCTGCAAGCTCGGGACGAGGCATGGCGGCTTTGGTGACTTGATGGGAGGTGGCACGGTGTAGCCTACTATTTAAGGGGGGGTAAGCATGAGGCGCACGCCATCCGGGTGAGGACGGGGCTACAGCGGACTTGGGCGCGGCGGTGGTGTCCGACGCGGACATGAACTGGAGGTGGAAGATGACTCCGCTGATGCGTGGGCCCGGTTCGTCAGTGACTACGCGGGAGAGGAGTCGGGACACGGCCTGCGTGGCTTGCTGGGCCACCTGCTAGGCCTGCGGAAGTGGAGGAGGCGGGCCGTGGGGAAAAGCGGAGCTGGGCTGGTGCGCACGCTGGGCCGAAGGAAGGAGGGGGAAGCGACGGGGAGGAATGGTTTTTATAGTGGGCCCGAGTTTTGAAACTGAGTCGAAATCTGAAATATACAGACATACAGTTCATGCCACCAAAGCCGGATCGAATACGAACCCGTCGTCGATGCTACAATGCTGCATAAACGTGCATGCATCACCGCTGCTGCCCGCCCTCCATTGATCGATCACGATCAGGTCCGTGCGCACAAATCGCTGGCCTCGAAGCACGATGGGTGGACCTACGAGTTCGAAAGAAGCCAATGCCGAAGCAGCACACGTTCCTCAACAACCATCCGCCGCCGACGTCGCGGAGGCACCTCCCTCTAGCATGGACGACGTTGATGATGCAAGCATGGATCTGGATGATGTGGGCATAGATGGAGAAGAAGAAGATTATGATGATGACGATGACGATTATGTTAATGTACCAATGGTGATAGTGTTAGGACTCAGCATAGTGTTTGACTGTTTGTGGGCTCTGTTGGGCTCGTTTGTGGGCTGAGCCCGTGTGCGTGTCCGACCTAAAGGGATCCAAAAAAAAAAGACGGTCAGCTTCTTCTTATTCGACTGTTCAAGCTAGTCTGTATCAAGATTTCGACTGGGGAACTGATTGATTTTTATTCAATCTAGCTAGCAACATCCCAATGTCAGGCGGACTGATGATAAGCATTTGGTGTCAAAATATGCTTCTATATAGATAGATAAGAATAAAAACAATACACATTCTTTCAGCTCCATCTCCATTAGATCCCTTCAACGTCAACACGCAGATCGCACAAGCTGTGGCATCCTCAAATAAATTAGTGGGCTCTAAATTAATTAATCCAAGTAAACGCCCGCACAACACGAGGGTTTCATTCACCGGCTGGCAACATCATATCAGCTGGACAGCTGATGCACTCAAGGATTGTGACACCCGAATCCTTAACAATTGCCAATTTCTGCTTCTCAGGAAGTCAGAAACCGCCACAAATCCACATAGATCCACGAAGATAGCGATATCACTTCAAGATCAGGGAAAAAGAAACTAGTACAAGTTAATTAGAAGTAAAAACAATTAGTTGACTTTTGCATGGAATCTGTTAGTTGACCTTTTGCCAGTTCATACCAGTATACCACCACTAGGCACTTTGTTGCCAGTAGTTGCAACTTACAACCTGCAGACATTGCAAAGTTTTTGTTCATTCATGCATCTGAATCCTTTTATATTGGAGGGAGCCAATGCCTGCGTCCCCAAAATGCCTTTGCCAAAAATGTACTACCTCCGTTTTCGTTTACTTGTCACCGAATTTTTACTGTAGTAATTTTGATCATACGTTTTTTTCTGCAAAAGATTTTTAGATACGTAAGTTTTCACATATATGATTCTTTATTGAACATACTTCATTAGTGTTATATACATTGAAGTATTTAAGATTTTTTTAGAAGAGTAAAAAGTTGCTGACAAGTAAACACAAACGGAGGGAAGTACTCCTAGTATGCAATGCGCAATACTCTCTCTCCGATCCCAAACATTTGACCTCCATCGCGTCCTTTGTCTGCACTTCAATGAGGCGAGGCAAGGGCGACGATCCGGCGATCGCCGCCGCCGTTGCCATCGCCGTGCTCTGCGTCGCATCGGCGGTGCTCCTGGCCAACGGTGCTGCCGAGAGAGAAGAGCTGACAACGCAGCTGTCGAACGGCTTCACCGCGGCGCACGCAGCGGGCGCGGCGGTGCCGCCCAGCAGCGCCTTCGCGTTGGGCTTCCTCCGCGTGGGCGCGGCGTCGCTCGACCTCGCCGTGGTCCACCTCCCATCCTCCTTCCCCGTCTGGCGCGCCACGCCGGCCCGCCTCGGGGACTGGTCGCGCCCGGCCACGCTCACGTTCGACGACGGCAGCCTGGTCCTCACCGGCCACGACGACGGCGTGCTGTGGCAGACGGTCGACACCGTCGGCGACGTCGTCGTGCTGCTCGACTCCTCCAACCTCGTCGTGCGGCGGCACGAGAAGACGGTGCCGGAGTGGGAGAGCTTCCGCCACCCGTCCGACACGCTCGTCCTGGGCCAAAACTTCACGCGTTCCTCGACGCTGCTCGTCTCCGCGAACCGCCGCTTCTCGCTGCGGCTCGGGAAGACGTACATGGCGCTGCACATGGAGTTCTACGGCGGCCGGACGACGCCGACGTACTGGCGGCACACGGCGCTCGAGGCGCCGCCGGTGGACGGCACGGAGCCGCCGGTCTACGGCCGCCTCGACGCCCGCGGGTTCTTCGGCCAGTACCTCGAGGGCGGCGGCGGCGACCAGAGGGTGGACGTGATGTCGTTCGACACGTTCGTGCAGAACCTCACCGGGGCCTTCCGGCGGATGACGCTGGACGACGACGGCAACCTCCGCGCGTACTACTGGGCCAGCGGCTCCAAGGCGTGGACGTCGGACTACAGGGCCATCTCGGAGCGGTGCGAGCTGCCGACGCCGTGCGGCGCGTACGGCATGTGCGTCCCCGGGAAGGCCCAGTGCCAGTGCCTCGACGACAACAGCACGAGCGCCCCCGCCGCCGCCGACGCCCCGTCGTGCCACGCCGAGGAGACCGCCGACCTGTGCGCCGGCAGCGGACTACAGCAGCTGGGATTCGACGTGGTGCGGCGGAAGCGGGTGTCCGTGGCGTACAAGGAGGAGCTGCCGTTCGAGACGAACAGGACGGCGGAGGAGTGCGAGGCGGCGTGCGCGGGCAACTGCAGCTGCTGGGGCGCGGTGCACAGCGGCGCGAGCGGGTACTGCTACCTCATCGACTTCCCCGTGGAGACGCTGGTGTGCGAGGCCGACGACCGGAAGGTGGGCTACTTCAAGGTCAGGAAGCCGACGCCGGCGTCGTCGCCGGGCATGTCGCCGGGCGTCGCCGCAGCGACGGCGGCGCTGTCGCTGGTCCTGGTCGGCCTGGCCATGGCCGGAGCTTGCATCGGGTACCAGATTCGGAAGAGGAGGAAGCGGAGACGAGCGGGGATGGAGCAGGAGCTGGTGGGGGGATGTACAAGGATCTCAACTCCATGGACAGCTCCAACAATTCGTTCAGGGCATGAATCGACTCGACGGGATCAATCGTGCAACATGAGGTGGATCCGAGCTCTCCTCCTTTCTGATTTTTTAGAGTTCGGAGAAGAAAAAGCATTCCACGGCTTGGAGAACAGAACGAACGGCGGCAGATACAGAATTACAGATACAGCCAGCCATACATACAGGGAGGGGGCCAGTGGTCAGGAACTCAGGATTGCTTCAGGCACTATACAGCCTGTTCGCTTGCTCGTAAACGATCGTAAATTTCCAGCCGGGAATAGTATTTTTCTCTCACACCAAACCAGCCAGCAGTAAATAATCCACGATACGATACGGCCTCCCGAACAGGCTGATAGTTGTTTCACCTACCTTTTGATCTATTTCCAGTTTGCTGGAACAGTTCTTGCGCTGGTTCTTGATCTATGTACAGATTTTTCTTCCCCATTCTTTCAACTTTTTCTGTATGTCTAAAATATATGCACTTCCAGGTGCGAGTTGGGATCGGCATTGTTTTGGAATTCCTGCCAATACATGCCACTACAAGATGTGTTGTATCGCCTGCCAAGTAATTTGATAAAAATCATGCTACCTAACCGTGCCTCAGGGGCTGGAGCTAGAAATACATCTTTTTCTACATTTTCCAAAAAAAAAAATTTTGAAGCATTCCTGGAAAACTCTTCTGCTCTGTTTTCATAATGCTGTCCTCTAATGCAGTGTGCCATTGTTGGCTTCGATTTTCACAAACCTGAGCCAGCCCAAGATCTTCTATAGCCATTGCGTTTTCAACTCTGCCAGGAGGCTGCTACCAGCCTACCATAGTAGTCCACAGACCACCACTATTTACCGCTCTGGTTTCTTTAAATTTTGATGCAATTAACATGCGCTAGAAAAGAATTACTCGTTGCATAATGTGCAAAGCTTTCAGGAAATAAATTTGGCAAATGACAAATTAGACATGTCACCTTTTCTTTTCCAATCTTGCTACCAGATGTCCCATCGAATCATTGCATGCAACAACATAGAGAGATGAACAGATTATGCTAAGAGAGGTCACCTTAGTAGCACAACACTAAACCAAAGTACATATGCTAATGGGACATTAATTGGTCCAGACTGTCAAACAAACCCTCATGATCTCAGTGACGAAATAACAGTGACATGATATGCTAGATACAACTAGATATTTAAAGTTCCAAACAATTTGTGCTCCCATTTTTTGCACATTCATGTAACTAGAAGTCTATGACTGAACATAACACGCCCAATTGCCTCTGTACCAGAGGTGGCAACTTTGTTGCTGAGAACTTTAGCATTGCACTTCCTAACAATGTAAGATAGTAGATTCCTTGATACCTCAAATGTTCCTAGAGGCTCATTTCAGAAACCAAAACCTGTACAAAAATGGAAGGCAAATTGAATTCAGAGTTCTTTTTTTGACCGGAAATACAACAGGGGAGGCCCCCACTGTTAGATTGTTGTCTATAAAAACAGAAATTCAGTTACTAGACAGAATCTTCAAGCTACAGGAACACATTTCCCTGAATAGGAAATTCACTTGACCAACATTCTGCCCAATCTGATTGACATGCTCAATTAACTTACAATGGATCAAAACAATGACTAATTGTTTAAAACATAGTTTTCTAACCATGATGAACTACAACAATTTCAACTTTGAACTATAATACACCTAGGTAAACTACCCTTTAAGAAGAAATGCAGAGCACACATGTTTTCTAAACACTGAAAGATTGAAGTTCAAAAGAGAGAATATTTTTATGCTTGTTTTTTAGGTCCAAGAAATATGACGGGTAAAGAGAATAAAAAAAGAGGACATGTGTTATTCTAATATCTGTGTAAACTGCAATCCTTGGAAAGTACAAAGACAAATCAAAACAGAAAACATGTGGGGATACATGTTTCTACCCTCTTGAAGGATGGTAAATCAAGTGCCCAAGGAAACTGAAATAAAACTTAAATAGGAAAATTAGATCTGACACATTACTATATTATCAGAGAACACTATTAGTGATATATACACTATGAGCATACTTCCACAAATAAACAGAGATTGAATAATGAGGCACCAACATAAAGATATATAAGCAATGATTGAGACACATATGAATAAGTTGATACATGTAGGAGGTGAGTAAATGTATGCTTAATCAACAAAACTACAAAAGTATGGAGAAGCAATAGTTTCATGGATAATCAAATGCATGAATGAGATTGTGTAAAGAATTGAGTTAGAGCTGCTCAATCACAAAGGTGTATAACCGATCATACCTAGGGAGCATTCAAGAAAATGGGGAGGCTGCAGGATAATATGTCAATACAGTTTGTGATTGCTTAGAAAAATTAAATGTTGACATCTGTGTTATTATTCGGTACTAAAAAGCAAGCCAAATATATGGTCCCAACAAACCAGTTAGGTCATCTTTTGTCAAAACTAATTAACAGCTCAAACAGTCCGAACTATTATAGAAGTCTACTTAATATATCCCAATGTCTATGCAATAGAGTTCAACTTCGATAACTCCATGTATAAATTTCTGATTTTATCAGCCAACTAAATTTCTATGCAGGGCAGGGGGCTCCTTTGTCAATAAATCTAAGTGAACATTTAAGAAGCGTAAAGTTGCAAGTTAACTTACATATGCCAAAGGTGCGTAGGGGCTCCAAAACATTGAGAACACTTTCATCAACAATCTGACACTTGATTTTGACTATGTTAAGGTATTCTGAAATCTTAGCTGATCGGTCCATCTGATTGATGCTTCCTTTCATCTCCACTTCATAGTTAGGCCCCTGTAGTGGACAAAAACAAATTTCCAAGATCAATATGAAGTCTATAATATAAAACAATTTCATGTTTATATAGTATGTACCTCAGAAAAAAGTTCAAGAGTGAGCTCCTCAAGAACCGGTGAGTGTTCAAGAATACGAAGTAATAGATTGGCATCATCAGGAACACACCAATATTCATTGAGCACCAAGGTCTTTAACATGCTGAACACAGGGCACCATCTTAAATCCCATTTGAAAAGAATCTGGGGCAACTGCATGCAAAGACGATAGAATGATCTTCATTCTGAGCTTATGGTTTGAGTTTAATAAGCATAGTTGGTGGCACCGCATGCAAAAGCCAAATCCCGTCTAACTGGCATCTATCAACTCCCAGCAATTAATGCTGTAGATAATGCTTTGGAAATAAGGTTATACTCGACTCGTGAAGCTCTCAAATCAATATAATTAAGGAAGAGTGTAAGCATACCGTGTCGGATGTATTACAAGTCAACAGCAAACTCTTAGCTTTTGATAAACTCTGAAAAAGCACACAACTATAGCCGGTGCCACCACGAGAACTGTCACACAACTCACAAAGACAATCTGTGATGTCTGGTTCAGATAGCATAACGCAGTAATCCCCACAGTCATCTGTTATTCGGACAGATGCCTCCACCAGTGATGGCATGCTGACAAGCCTGGGAGTCAAGTTCTCAAGGCCATCTAGGCGCAGTGAGACCAGATTTGGCGCATAAATGCAAGTGCGATTGCGAGTCTCTAGAACACCAGTGAACATGAATTGATCGAAGTCATCAGGGAAACGGGACTGTGTGATGCTTAGATGCTTCAGGGAGTAAGATGAGATGTTCTTGACCGTCGAGAGATCACAGTGAAGCAAATCCAGATATTCCAAGGCCGGGCAGCTAGAGAAGTCAAGAAAACTACTGTCGACCCATACTCCACGCAGCTCTAGCCTGGTGAGGTGCTGGGAGACGAGAGGCAGATCGTCTAGCTTAAGATAGCTATGCCAATGGATACTGAGCATGAACTGCCTGACTTTGCACGATATAGCGTGCCAGACCCAGAAGTTGACGCGTGGCACGTCATCGTCCTGGAACTCGCCCAACCTGATGTCGCAAGTGTCAAGCGGTGAACCTCCACGGAGGAGGAGCAGGCGGTCCACCAACTCCCGGTGCTCCTTCACCGGCGGCGAGGCCTGCTCTTCATCACCCGGCCAACCAAGGTGCAGGCCTGGGCCATCACCCAGCCACCCAACGCGCAGGCCTGGGGCGGACCTCCAGAGGTAGCGCCAACGGCGGGCGAGCACGCACGTCTGCACGGCCTCCGGCGCAGGCACGAAGCCGACGATGTGCTCCAGGACGCCGTCAGGCAAAGCGTCAATGCTGCCTCCGCTGCTGAGAGCTGGAGGCGCCGCTCTCTTGCTGCTTTCCCCAGGATGCATTCTGTCGAGCAGGTGGCCGGCGTCGAATATGCTGGAACAAGAATCGATTAGCAGATGCGAAGGGGTGCAAACCAACAGGAGGAAGAGGAGGCTTTGATGCGTGGCCACCTCGCCTCACAGCCACCGCCGCCAGGCCGGCCACCGTCCCCCGGCTACCCCCCTAGGGCCCGAGGACACTGAAGATTTCCCCAAAGCTCAAAACCTAACCCTATGCCCATCCGCCCCCGCCGCCGCCCGCCGCCCTCCCTTAAGCGAGGGGCCTCGCGAAGACGACGTCGTGCACTGTTGCCAACGCACGCTTGTTAATCAAAGATAGGGCCTCACCTCGGCAGCTGCCGCAGCGCCGCAGCGGCTGACTCCCGACCAGCGCCAACCTTGGGCGTTGATCTTTGAGGAATCAACAGCGAGGAGAGCTTGTGGAGTGGAGTGGCGGGGAGCCGGGGGAGGGCTCCGAAGCAGGGGTGGGGAAAGTGGCCGGAAGACGATCAAGGCGAACAAAGAAACCGGCCGTTTCCATGACACTACCGGGACACAGACATGTAGGCCCACATCTTTTTGCTGAGTGGACCCGCAGGTCAGGGGCTGCAGCTTTGTTGTGAGCTTCGGCCTTTCAGGGCGTCCATTCCAACGCGTTCACTGCTCTGTTCACCTTGGCCTTTGCTGCTCCCTTCTCACGTGCACGACGAGTTACTGCTGCTCCGTAGAGTGTTATTTTTTAGTTTAACTAGATCGGTAAAATATAGAAAACCCTCTAACTCGTGCCCCACATGAGAAGATCTTTTTTTTAATGTAATGTCTGGGGTGGTCATACACTCGCAGCTCTAGTTTTTAGATCGGTAAAATATATTAGGAATATTTATATCTCTAAATAAATTTATTATGAAAATAAATTTTATGATTCATCTAATAATACTAATTATGCATCATAAATACTAATATTTTTATATATATGTTTAGTCGAAGATATAAATGCTTGACTTCTCATGAAATAAGAATAACTCTCTATGTTGGAGGGAGGGAATATTTCTCAATCAAAAGAATGAAAAGAGTCTACTTAGGTCCCGTTTGGAGGAGCTCCGGAGGCTCTGGCTCCGGCACTGTTCATGTACTGTAGCACGGAGCCGGCGGAGCTCGGAATCGTGGCTTCGCCGGCTCCTCCTCTTTCTGGCTTCTTCTCAGTTCATTTTTGCGCCTCGATTTTCGAAACGGCTCCTGCTACAGTGTCGCTACAGTACCGCGGGTGAGGAGCCGGAGCCGCCAGGAGCAGCGCCAAACGCGTCCTTAACCTGCTCAACTGTGTACTTGAAGGTTTTTGCGGCTGATAAATCGGCTGATGCTGTTTTGTTGTGAAAGAAAAACATTGTACCATGGCTGATAAGCCGAGCTAATAAGTTCAAGCGAACATGCAAGTCTTTTGCACCTTAAAAATATTCAAAACCGTCTAAATAACCTCTTGATGCGGCTTTGAAGGTGGCTTCACTAAAGTGATATATTTAAAAATCTAGGTAACCCCTTAACGTATCAACGGTTGACTAGTAAACCATAAACTATAAAATGTGATATTATAGGACGTTTGGACAACATTTCCCGCCATAATGGTCTAAGTACTCATGCTTGCATGTAGACCCATTTGTTGCTCCACCTCCCTAGTCTTTTTTAGGCTAACCTACCACCCAGCAAGCAGCACGTGACATCTTGTCTCTTTTTCCACCTCTCAACACTAATTGATGGCACTAAGCTCAAGTACCATGCTTGCATCCTCGTCATCTAGCCCCTCCTACATCCTCCATTTGACCCTCCTTCAGTTCTTTAGGTAGCCATAGGAGGAGAAAGTGAGAACGGAGGCAAGGATGTGAGAGAGGCTGGATGACAACGGCACATACGCAATGCATGTGCTAAATGTCATTGAAGAATGCCATGAGGTGGAGCAGGTTCATCAAAACGGTGGAGAAAGCCTGAAAAGATGGCCTATGTGCAAGCATGGGTGCTTAGATCAGTGTGGTGAGATACTATGTCCAAATGGTCCTACAAAATCATCCTAGGGTTATTTGAACATTATTAGATGCTTTAAGGCTAAAATATCAGGTTTTATAGTTGGAGGAGTTATATAGTCAACTCTTGATATGTTATGGGGATATTTAGACTTTTTAATAAGCCACGTCAGCAAAACCACCTTCAAAACTTCCTTAGTGGGTTATTTAGACAATTTTCAATAGTTTAGGGATAAAATTTGATAAGATTTGTATCTACAAACAGTGGCCAGTCCAGAAATAGTACAATTCTAGGTTTTAAATTAGTCAAATTTTCTTCAATTTGGTCAACTTTATAGAAAATAGTATCACCATTTATATCGAACCAACAGAGACCCTAAATAATAGAATTCTAGAAATTTTACTAGTCATACATTAAATAATATATAATAAACAACAAATGACGATATCAAATCAACAAGCAATATATAGAACATTGAGGATAGAAAAATACCAACTAAAAAACATCTGATAACCGAAAGATCATACTCCCTTTGTCCCATAAAGGATGCAACAATGGGATTTGTGCAAGTCACTATGGTGGATTGTGCCCATGTGTGGATGAGTGATGAGTGATTGTCAAGTGATGAATCGAGCTTTAGTTTAGCGATGAGACTAACCATATATAGCGTGAGTAGTGGTGTATGCAACATGTCTATTGCCTTTGTGTTGTGCATGTGTTGAGCGTTGAGACGGTCAACGACGGTGGAGAAGGTCAAGTGAGTTCATGTTGATAAACTAGGAGCGGTGAAGGATGGACATGGAGGCTTGGATCGAGGAACCGAGGGCCAGAGGATGGACCATGGACTGCTAACACTTGGCAACGTCGACAAGCAAGTGTGCATGCAAAGACGTAGTAGACTGTGTTGATTGAAGTCAAGATGGTGGTTGACCAAGTCAAGGTGGGTGTGCGAGGACTTGGTGATTGAGCAGTCGAGGACGAGTGGTGACATGTGTCGAGATCGTTGAGGAGGCGTAGCGGATATGCGACTCCAACTGGGTTTGACAGTTTCGGCCCCAAAACCGCGAGTGGCAGATACAAGATCAAGAAAATATGCATTGTCGCACTTCTTCTTTACGAGACTGCATATCATTGCACTTTGATATGAATTTGGAACAAGTTGTGTATGAACGAAATCTTGTTCTTAAGCTTATGACTATTAAAAAGTGGCGTAGGCTTAACTTGGTTGAAAAGTAAGACCGACAAGGCATATAATTTCTTGCAATTTATATTTTATTGCTATAATGTATAATCGATATAACAGTTTTTCAAGAGCCAATAAAGTGCACAAAAAATTTAATGTTTTCAAGTATTAAGGCAGCTAAGAAAGAGAGACCATACCATGTAATAAAACTACTAATAGGATTTGAACTTTTGTTTCTGCTTAAAGTACATTGTATATGTATGGATGCGAGGTCCAACTATTTTCTAGAATGGCTTGTATGAGAATATGCTCGTATATGAATTATCTATGATGTTCATTTAAAGAAACATAAAAAACTCAAAGCCAGAAATTTGTATATCTCATCAAGAGGTATAACTTTCATGCACAAAGTATCTTTATCCGACATCATACAAGAGAGATATGATTTTCTAAGGCGACAAGAGCTGGTACACGATTAATATGCTTCTAAAACTTTATATTATTTTTTGAGCATCTTAACGACTTCAAATGACAAACACACAAAAGAAGAATTTGTAGATCTCTTTGAGAACTACAATTTCTATATACAAAGCATCTTTATCCGACACCATACAAGAAGATGATTAATATACTACTGAAACTTTATTTTTTTAGCATCTTAATTATCTCAAATAAAAACTAAAAACTAGAATGTTGTAGATGTCATCGAGAGCTACAATTTTCATATAAAAATCATCTTTGCCCTAGGTTATATAGAAAAAAGGTATGATTTTTTTTAAGGTGGAGCTTTGTCGCTGACATGTGGATTTTATCTGATCCATGTAAGCGTTGAATTGGCATGTCATGTAAGATAGCGGGTCAGGTAAACGCCTGTTTAGATCTAGATGAGACCTATTATAACTTCATAGAGCCATAAATGCATTTTAGGACTTTGAAGACCTAGATAATACCTCAAGACAACGTTGAGAACCGCTGATGAATTTTTGTCTGTTTGAATGTGTTGGGCGCTATATGTCTATAGAGAGAGAGAGAAAGCAGGGCAGAGACATGACCAGTGCTGCTGCCTCTAGAACCCCATATATCCATAAGAAAACAATAAGATAAAAAACAAAATCCAATTTATTTTTAGAATGTTTAGCAACTCTTTTCTAATCTACCATCTTCATTCTAGCTTTTCTGGCTCCACTGCTAAGAGTTTTTTTTTTGGTACTCCCTCCATTGTAAATTTTTAGTCGTTCTGACTTTTGGATACACACAACTTTTGTTATGCAACGTTGCAAGTAATGTGATCGAAGTCACGAGTCACGATACAACCTCTGGGGCGACTAAAAGGGCTAGTTCATAGATTTTTTGTTCGGGATGTGCTTTTTGAAATATTGGTTTTTCTGTTAAAATTAAACAAAAATCTGAATATGGTGGGCTCCGTCCCACCCGTCAGTGATAAAGAAAAGTTACGGTGAGGTTGACTAGAGAGAAGATTAAGTACTAAACATGATACCAATCAGGGTAAATACAGCTCAGGCCGGTTGACGAACAAGAAAATTACAGTTGACGGCAGTACGTAGGTGCGTGTAAATGTAAAGGGCAACACAACTCCAACTAGATGTTTTCCTCAGGGATTCCCCGGGCGTCGGTTCTTGGAAGCGGAGGCTGGCGGTACGCCAGGAAACCCCGGGGGGAGAAGCGGCACCGGCACGGGGGGAAGAAGCCGCGGCGGCGGCGGCGGTGGCGGCGGGTTAACCAACGGCGGCAACAACGGTGGTATTATCGACGACGGCGGTGGCTGTGGGACAAGCGGTGGCAGGACGGACGGCGGAGACGGGGCAGGCAGGAGCGGCGGCACGAGAGACGGCGGGGCCGGCGTGACCGGGTTCGGCGGGATGGGCACGCCGCCGATGTTCGGTGGCTCCGGTACGAGCGGGAGCGGCGGGAAGAACAGGCCCTTCTGGCTGCAGAGCTCCGGACGGACGGCGAACGCGCCGGCGGAGAAGACGCGAGCGCCGCCGCCGCCGCCGTCGTGGTGGTGGTGGTGCTTGTGGTGGGCGATGAGATGGAGCCCGCGAGCGGAGCTGGTGGCGGTGGCGACGCATGGCGGCGCCTGAAGGAGGTGCACCGCCACCGAGCAGGACGTGATGGACCGGAGCTTCTGGCTGCTGCTGCTGGGCTCGTGCTGCGCGAGGTGGACGTGGAATTTGCCGCTCCGGTCGGTGACGACGTCCTTCCGGATGACCGGCCGTCCGTTCCCGTCGTGGCAGCGGACTCCGACCAGGGTGCCTGCTTGAAGCCGTAGGCCCGTGCTACGTGTTAGAGAAGCAGGCAGACAGGCAGGCAGGCTTAAGCCTCAAACATTGTCATACGGTGAAAGCAGGTTGCATGCGCACCTGAAACGGCGGTGGCAGCCTCGGAGCTGCTGGAGTGGACGATGACAACGGAGCCGACGACGGTAGCGGTGGCGGGGGCAATTAGTACTGGGCGAGCGTGCTTCCGGCCATGGTGGTGGTGGGTGGCGGAGTAGCAGTGGAAGCAAGAGAGCTGCACCAAAACAAGGAGGAGCAACCAAGAAGTGCTGTTCATTGCAGCGGGGCTAGCTGTGGTACCTCCTAATAGCTATCTTCTCGTGCAATGCAATAGGAGGCGCGCCGTTGTATTGTATTTATGCATGACGCAGTAGAGGAGATGTCGATTTCTTGTGTAAATGGACGTAGGCGATGAAGACACGTTGTCGTCGTCGGATTTCGTTGGAAACAAATGCGCGCGCGGCGAATAATGCAGGAATGGACTTTGTTCGCTCGGCAATTTACGCAGGTAATATAGTCGTAGTAGTATAGATAAGTAAATCCACACGCCGCACAATGAATAATTAGCTGATATGCAACTTTTAATGCCCAGTAGTACCTTCTGAATTCACCTCACAAAAAAAATGCTCGTTGAAACATAATGAATTTCGTTTTGTCATATGTCGAACTATTTTAATTAAGTTCACCTAAATTTAAAGAAGAGGGTATTAGCATTTATGATATCAAATAGATAAATTATTAAAAAAATTTGCATCTTATCATGTTCATTTTTAATATCGTAAAAGTCTACCCCACAATCGAGTGTTTTAAGCGGTTCAACGCTCGATTATTTCCAGCCGTAGGATGAAGCCGCCCTGCCCATCTGCCTCGTCTCCGGTGGCTCCCCGCCATCGGATCCGCCTCTACCCCACCGCCGCGTTAATCCGGCTTCGCTAGGGCATCACCGTGACTCCCCCGCCCGTTTCCTACCCAACCGCCTTCCTCCACCGCCCGGCCAACGGCGCAACCGCTCCGCCGCCCCCGCGCCTGCCACCACCGCCGATCTGGCCTTCCTCCTAGGTTTTTCTTCTATGTCTACCGGAGTTGGAGAAGGAAGGCCACTCAATCTCAAACCCTAACCAAGCTAATCGCAGGGCAAGAGCTTGAATCGGGACGTACATAAAATCGAGTGTTGGATTGCTCCAAAATAACCGAGTATCGTTTAGCATTTCTCAAAAATTACCATTGTTTCTATAAAATCTTGTGAGAGTTATGATGATCGGACTTAAGATAACTTATATTAAAGTTCGCTGTATTTTGCTTGTGAATGGTGCAGTTTTAATAATGTCTCACCTCTTACGAGGAGAATGGTAACGTTGTAGGCTAGTATGAACGCCGCAATAGAACGCATGGCCTCAACGTAGCCACCTTGCATCGTCCCTGATACTGCCAAAGACACGCGTAGACGAATGGGACGACGACGAAGATGTTTTTTGGGAGGTTCTGAGCCTTGTTTATCTCTGCCTCTGCATTCTGCGGCCTATATCGTTTCATGCCCTGGTTTCTGGCGTTTTCTGCCCTCACGTTCACGGGCTCTTGTTGCAACGTACTATCACTATCATATCCTAGATAGGATTATAGCTCTATAGCAGTCGGCAGGGAAAATTTCTCTTTTTTGATAAAAGAGGAGTCGGCAGGGAAATGCTCATATACATATATATATATATTATAGGCATTGACGGCCATAGAGAGAGAGAGACTTTTTTTTTTATCGACGCCCTGACCTGATCCATCATACGTATAACAACAGAGTTCATATCACATCGTTAACACAATTATTCCAGTTATGCGAGCGAGATCGAGCGATGCTCGCTTCTTCTATGTAAACAGATTAACAGACAATCCGACATCACACGTTACACGTATGGTGGCTCCTTTAGATCATTATCTTTTTAATCTATTTTCACAACTTGTTCTAAAAAATATGCAAAAGTATAGATGCTCAAATGGATGGCCCGCCCGAGCCCATTGAGGCACGACCCGATAAGAGTTGAGCCGTCACGGCCCTGTAAGCAAATTGTGCTGTGTCGTGCATGTCCACGGGCTCTACCTTTGTCCCAAGCACCGCTTGCCCGATGAGCCTGCCGAGCTGGAGCTGTGCCTCGGTCGCACTGGCGGGCCTGTATCGAACGCACCACTGGAAGAGAGAATTATGGAGAAGGAAGAGGTCGTGGCAAGGGCTCCTATAGTTGCTCGATTACTTAGAGGAGAAGCATCAGGGGGCGCGAGCTCCTCGCTAGTTGGGGGAGCATTAGGCAGCGTTGGAATGGGATGTGGGAGGGGAGAGGGTCGGGGGAGCCGACGTGTGGGATCAGGGGAGGGGAGAAGAGCGGGGTTTGAGAAGGGAAGAGGAGTCTGGGAGCCAATGTAGGAGTGGGGGAGGGGAAGGGGAGAGGAGCGGGGGAGCTAACGCGGAATCGGGGTCGGGGGAGGGGAGAAGAGTAGGGAGGCGATGCATCATCGGTGATAAATGGGAGGCGGTGGTGCGAATAATCACGCGGAGGCGATTGAGAGAAGGGAGCTAGGATTTGGAATGTGCAGTTATGTATTAGCGGGCCATATCGGGCTGGCCAGTAATCAGGTCATGCCAGGCTAGCACGCTATGACGCTGTAGCGGCTGATGCATGGCCCACCGATCGAGTTGGGCCGACGTGGTCCCGACGGCCATCAGGCCGTGGGTCGTGCCCATAGGCCTCGAGCCTTATGGCCGCAAAAGAGCCTATAGCTAGATTAAGCCCTGTTCGTTTCGTTGAAATTTGGCCTATACTGATTTGCTGTGAGAGGAAAATAATATTCGTTCGCTGAAAAATACTGCTGAAGTAACGATGAGGAACATGGCGTGAAGTGTTTTAGTATCATCTTCAGGTTCTGGGTTCGGCGCTTCGGCGATCTTCTCTACCATTAAAGCTGAGCCAAACCATGTCATGGAATAGGTAAGTCTACAAGTTGACTGATTTTTTCTTCCAAAAATTGTAAGCCAAGTCAATTTTTCTTTAAAAAAACAGGCTGGACAAGTTCAACAAAGTTGGGCCAGGTTCCAAGCCTGTCCCAAATCAGCCCATGCACGTGCAGCCCATCATAGTCCCTGATTGCACGATCAGGACCAAAATCTTGTCGGGAAGCAGGTGTCGCAAACCACACGTTCCAGAGTCCTCACACAACACGACCGCCACCCACGACTAGCCATGCTCCAGCTCGCCCCCACCCCGCGGCCGTCGCCGGCGGCCGCTGCCCGGCGTAGGCGCCGACCCTTCACCTCCGCATGCATCTGCTGCTCGAGCGTGCACGAGCTGGAGAGGTCCCCGAGCCCGAGCCCGCGCCCGCGCCCGGGCGCGTCGCTGCGGGAGGCGAAGCGGGTGGTGCTGGTGCGGCACGGGCAGAGCACGTGGAACGCGGAGGGCCGCATCCAGGGGAGCTCCGACCTCTCCGTGCTCACGCCCAAGGGGGAGTCCCAGGCCGAGACCTCCCGCCAGATGCTCCTCTCCGACTCCTTCGACGCCTGCTTCACCAGCCCGCTGGCGCGCTCCCGCCGCACCGCCGAGATCATCTGGCATGGGCGTGACGATGATCTCATCCCGGACTCCGACCTCCGCGAGATCGATCTCTACTCTTTTCAGGTTTCCATTTTTACTCTCTTTTGCTCCCCCATTACTGTGTATTCTGTGCAGTGCTACCAGGGTGCTTTTGGGAATGCCTGCCCAATTCTGTCCGCTTGTTAATTCCTTGATGGATGCTTGCCAGATGCTTGTGGAAATGCCTTAAAGTAACGTGCTGGCGATTCTGGTTTCCAGGGACTGCTGAAGCATGAAGGGAAGGAGAGGTACGGGGTTCTCTACCGGCAGTGGCAAAAGAATGCAGCCAACTTCAGCATTGACGGCCACTACCCGGTGCAGGAGCTGTGGGGCCGTGCACAGAGCTGCTGGGAGAGGATTTTAGCACACCAGGGCAAGTCGGTGCTTGTGGTTGCGCACAATGCAGTGAATCAGGCACTTGTTGCCACTTCTTTGGGTGGGTACTCCTACATTTGAGCGTGGATCGGAGTTTGTTATGTCAAGTGTGATTGAAACTGGTTTGTGCTTACCTCACGATTATGTTTAGGACTTGGAGCAGAGTACTTTCGGATTTTTCTCCAGAGCAATTGCGGCGCCAGTGTGCTGGACTTCACCCCACAGACAAGTGGAGGCCCTCCTAGTATTTGTCTTAACCGTCTAAATCAGGTGAGGGTAACTTTGTTCTCATCACTGTATATGTGAGATATTCTTAGCAACGCTAACAGAACATGTAAGGAGTAAGGACTAAGTAGTACAAAAACCATTTACATGATTCTATTATTAATTTTTCGTTCAAAAAGATAATATTCTTGTAAGGAGCGACATGTACTATTTACCAGTTCTGTTAGCATTTCCACTTCATATCAACTTAGAGATCAAAGAAATTCACAAGACAATACAGGAAAACGGAAGGGTCAAACAATTAAAACATGGATTAATCCTGTCCCCAATTGTATGTACAGACCCCAAATTCTCCTGTTGCTGGGGGGAGTTCTGCGGGAAGAAAGACAAGCAAGAGGATCATTCTGGCGTGTCAAGGGGCTACACAAAGCAGTTCTGAGGTATGGGGTTTTACTTGTTCATTCTTGTGTTCTATCATGAGGAAGCACTGACTCTTTGTTTGGCATACCATATTGTAATTCCTGAAATTGCCTTCAGAAAGTTGTGCACACCGGTCCAACTTGGTCTTAATTGGCATGAAACTAAGAAACCATGCATCCCTATTCCCTAATCTACGCCTTTAATTGTTCATTGCTTTGGTTTCCAGATTAGTTTAGGTGGAATGGGATATGCGCCGCTGAACATGCTTGGGACTATACAGGTACTTTGTTTTGTTTCTTGCATCATAATTTGTTTCCAACACAGAAGTTGAGCTCATTTCTGTACAAATACTTTCAGTCTCAGAAGACTGCAGAACTACTTCTGGATTTGAAGGTCAACAGCATTATCTGTAGCCCGCAAGTTGCAGCTGTTGATACTGCAACTGTTATATGTGAGGTGACCGTGATCTGAATTAAACATGAAGTTCTTTAAATTGTGTTCCTTTTTCCTTATGCTTATTTTCGGCCTGCTTTATCTGATCCTATGGAGTCAATTGCAGGTCCAAGAGGCTGCAGATTGCTTAGGTGCTGATTGTGTGCCTCGTTACGTAGAAATGAAGAAGTTGATAGAACTTGAAATTGAAGATGCCTTTCAAGCAAAGCAGAAGGTTAAACCGTTGCCAATTCCTATGATTTCTGCTAAGTGTCACTTATTTTTACTAGCGACTAGATTATACGAAGATAACACTGTCCTTAAACTTGCATTTACATCTCCATGAACTCTCCTATGTATAAAATGAGCCTGTCCTACGGAAAATTGTAACAACATTTTATTCATTTGATGAGTAATCGACAACTCTTTGTTTTTGTTCTTCAGAGCTTTGGGGAAATAGTTCAGTCTGGTTGGGTGGGCGGCATGGAATACAAATTACTGGAGCGACTATGGGCTCAGTCCAAGGATGCATGGAAGGCACTGTTAAATGAATTAGCAGATGATACATCAGAACGTGTTCTTGTGGCCGTCGGTCATCCTGCCATTTACCTAGCTCTAATCTGCCGGTGTCTTGATTTGCCAATGGAGTACATGTCATCTTTTCACCTGGATGATGGCAGCATCAGTGTGATCGATTTCCCAGATGGGCCGAAAGGAAGAGGCATCATCAGATGCACAAACTACACAGCCCATCTGGGAAGATGGTCAATACCCATTACAAGGCCAACGGAAAATGATGAAGAATTCTAACATGGTAATTAACCTCTGTATAGCAGCATCCTTCAGAAACACATCTCATGAGTAAATAAATACCTCATACTGATGTACATATAATCTTGATCTCCATATGACAATATTTATGTGCATAAAAAGTATATTATCCATTTGTTCAGTTGGAAAAGCAAAAGAACTCCATGTCCTGCTGCGCGCTCTGCACCCTGTGGAGGTGCAGATTTAGCTATGCGAAGATACTGACGGTTGGGTCACCAGGCAAATGATGAATACAGTGTATCTATTCGCATAATGCCAAGTGGTTATCAGTTGAAGAGAGTGCGATGGATTCGTGGGACAAGAAGAAATGCTGACAAAGGCTGCTGCCAAGATCTGCATGGCGGAAGGTTCACAGGTTGAGCATGAGCATGCCACATGTCCTTTCTGCTGCCACGTGTAGCCCTTCATCCTCCAGCAGCACTGCACTCTACAGGCTACTGCAACACCTCGAGCCGTCGCCTAGTATGCCCCATTCCATATGGTGCTACAGCTGTAAGCCTCTAATGGAGTACTCAACGCCGCACCAGGTGTCCAGGTACCAGCAGCACGGTTACTCCGGCGACGGCCACTACACGGGCCGGCCAAGAAGCACAGCCGGTGGTGAGTCCGACGACGCCCTCCTCTTCCTTGCCGTCCCGGCAGGCTGGCTCATCCGGCTGCTCGCCTTCCTCGGGGAGCTCGTCGCGTCTGCCATTCTCAGCCTCGTCTTCCCCGTCGCCGCTCTCGTCGGCTCGCTGCGCGCCCTCCCTGCAGCGGTCGCGTCCAGCCTCCGGCGCGCGGCGCGAGGCCTGCTCGCCGCGGCGTGCACCTTCGCTGCACTTGTGGCCGCGCTGCTCGTGTCCGTGCTCCTCGGCTTCCTTCTTGTCCGGCACTGGGTCGAGGACCCGGTCACCGTGCGCCAGCAGCTCTTCTTCGACTACACGGAGGCGCAGCCCAGCGCCGCGGTGGTCCTTGACGGAGCTCGAGGCGCCGGCGGCGGCGGCGTGCTGCCGGCGGGTCACTCCGTCAGGGTGTCCATGGCATTGCTGTTTCCTGATTCCTACCACAACCGTGAAGTTGGCATGTTCCAGGTACATGCACATGCTTGTTACCAAATCTCCGATCCGGTAAACTCGTTTGCTGATGTGTGCATCGCACGGTGAACTCGTCTTGTTCTGCAGATAAAAGCAGAGGCGGTCTCTGTAAGTGGAATCACCATGGCATCGGCTACACAGCCATACATGCTGAGGTACAAGAGCACTCCTGTCCGGCTGGCGCAGTCTGCGCTGCTGTGCGTGCCACTCACTCTCGGCATACGCAGCGAGACCCAGGCCGCAAGTCTCAAGGTGTTGCAGTACAGAGAAGGCCATGGCCGGCATTGGAGAACAGGGGTCATCAGAGTCTTGCTGCAGCCAAGAGCTGCGACGGTGCAGCTGCCCCAGGTGTACAGAGCAGAGGTTGTTGTGCAGACTGCTCTTCCGTGGGCAAAGAGCCTGGCACGCGGCATGAAGTGGACACTCTGCGTGTGGGTGTCTTCGTCTGTGTACATTGCTCTCATTGTTCTTGCCGTTTGTTGGGCCCGGCCTCTCGTGGTGTCCGCGAGGAATAGGAGGCTGTCTGAGATTCAGGCCGATGGAAAGATGGCTTCTGGTTTGGGTTCAGAAGATATTGGTGAAAGCTCAAGCAAGGAGGTGTCTGAAGATTTTGCAGTGAAGTGGAGAGAGAGAAGAAGCAAGCGGAAAGCACAGTTTCGAACGCAATTACATCGAGGCACCATGGAGCTTGAGTCCACTGAAGGTTCAACTTCTAGTGTTGCAGTGGTGGAGACTGGTGAGGCAAATGATGATCCTTGAGAATCTGATTGTATACAATCATCAGTATCTGATGATATTGTATATTATCAGAGGGTGTTGCTGTGAAATTTGTGTTTGTTGTTACCACTACCTCTGTGTGTACTGTAGATGCGACCCAAAGGCTTCTATACTACCCTACATTTCAGACCAACACATAGAATAACAAAAACATACATGGATGAATGAAAACTGCATGAACTTCATGGAAGATGAAACCTTGTCTCCTTGCTCATGTGGCTCCAACACTTTAGTTTGTTTGGGCGACCTATATTTTCAGGAAATTGTGGAGTGTCCCTTTCATGGTTGCAGAAGCTGCACACAGGAACAAGTTTCTACTTCTACGTGTCAGTATTTTGTAAGTTAAATCGCTCTCTCAGTAATCTGCACATTTTTTTCCACTCTCTGGACAAGTTATCTGGTTCAAATCATTTGTTTTCCTGCAAATAGGTTATCATATCTGTTCTTTTGTTGGGTAGGATGTAGGCACAAAAAGACATCAGATTTGTTGGATAGGTCCTACTTATTACAGGTGCTGAAAAATGTATAAGTTGGGACCATTGTGTGCTCTAGGAGACTGAGCTGTTAGATAAACTCCATAGGTCCTATACTTTTTACTGATCTACAGCTATTGAAAACTTTCTAAGATAGGGTCCTTGTGTGTAGGGATGAAAACGGTACGAATATTTTCCAACCGTATTCGAAACCGAATCCGTTTAGAGGGGTTGAGATCTGTCCGTATCCGAGTCCGGATATCCAACATCCGATACTGTATCCGTATCCGAATACTCAAATCGCATATTTATGATGTCGATATCCAATCGTATCCTATCCGACATAGTTGACACTATCCGTATTCGAATCCGAATCTGGACAGAAATATGAAAACAAATGTAATATCGGTGATATCCGTCCGTATCCGATCCGTTTTCATCCCTACTTGTGTGCCACAGGCAACTGATCTGTAATCCTTTGTATGTATGCCAATACTTTGTGGGAACAATGTAGGGACAGAATAATACATTGAGCACTGTACAATCATGTTACCGTAAAAGGATTGCTAAGCTTAGGACCAAGTGGGCTCTTGATTTATGATTTAGTGGAGACTTCTCATGCTGATCAGAAGATTGTTTCAACTTACAGAGGTAGGGAAGCTCATCATTTCCAGTTGGGAGCTAGTACCTGTTACTTCCTAGTGAGAGCATAGCACTTCTATTTGGATATCAGAATTTGCATGCATGTTGATTTTTCTCTACCTTTTCGTTTGGTAAGACTAAAGAAGTCTATGTACCATCTCCTCAACTGCCTTGCTGCTGTCAGTTAGGACTTAGGAGTAATATATCTTCTCCCCCACCCAATAGTAGGTTGATGATAGAGTGGCCTCTTTTGTCAATCTATGCATTTATAAACCATTTATTGTCAAATTTTTCTAGTTCAACAGGAACAAAGAAAGGAAATATGCCTCATGTACATAGTTCATCCTGCCATTCTATCATACACATATAGTTGAAATGCAGCATAATATTTGTTTCTCACACTATTAACAAAAAAGAATTGTGCCTACTAACTGGATTACATTACGCGGTCCCTACCCTTATGCGAGAATATCCACATTATCTGAGTTGCCATAAGAAGGAAGAAACTAATTCGAAGCATTCCATTTATTTCTGTTTCTGCCTGTTGTTAAAACCTAAAAGGTTACAGAATGGTTGTCTATTGTTCTCACAGATCCTGCCTTATGTTTTGAGGTGCATCTCATTTAGCCACTCTGCCCTACCAACATTTCTGGAATCTGAAAACAAAGTCAACAGACCATGCACTGAATTTATAATGATTTGGGATCAGTGACTGGTTTAGCCAATGCATGTATCACATTTTCATATCTGCACTTTGCTCCATAATTCAATTTAGTATATGTTGATTTGTTAAACAATATTTGACATTCTCTTTTCTCAGATCTGATTGGCTTATGATTCATGAACCAATGGACCAGGACCTTGTGCAGACTGCAGATCCTGCATCAGCAGTAGGTGAGTCCCAGCATACTCTGTCTGGTAATAAATATGATGGACTGGCAAGAAGGGGGCAAAATTATGAGATTAAGGTTGCATTCCATGTGAATTTTTTATTCGCCATATAGTTTTTGGACGTTGCAATTTAAGAGCTATTTGCTGGTACCTAACAAAAATGTGTTCTAAGCCTATGAACAAAAATGGAGACACTAGCCATGTGACAGGGGAGCAAGCTTTTGCTTCGTTTAGAATCCGTCATTAGTCAATCTCTCAATCATTAGGAGGTGAATCCATTTGCTTTCGTACTGAATTCTGTATAGGTAATAAAGTCACAAACTTTCCACTGCGTTCCATTGGAGTGTGAGATCTCGGTAGTTGTTGGCACTGGCGTGTGCCCGACCGTACTATGTTTTTTGCTCATCGTACATTTCACACGTCAGGGGACCATGAGCATGATTCTCTGATCCCTCCACACATTTTATCCAGTTGTCAGTCTGAACCAACACTTAACCCTTTGTTTTTTGGAAGAAGCCTATTTTTTGCCATCAAACTCTAAAACCAGATATCTCAGGCCATTGAACTATCGAAATCGGGCACTTTGACCCTCGGCTGCTTTTGAAGGTGGTTTTGCCTATATTATGTATTTTTCTAAAACTAATAAAACTATGATTAAATCTCTAAAAAGACCATAAATAATTCATTTTAAATCATAAAAAACCTGCTGCCCCCTTATCCGTACTTCATCCATCCATGTCATCATACCTCGTATAGCAGGTTCTGAAAATTGTTGAAGATCAGGAGATCTGGTTCTTTACACAACGAATTTGAAGTTCTAAAGCATTCCAGTTAGTATTAGTTGCAGCAAATCTAGTTTTGCCGGTCTTGATTCAACTGAATTAAGTTTTATATACAAGGTAGGACGGGATCATGTGCTGGAATGGTTCTTCATTGCCTCGCTGCTGCCTGCTAAACTAGGACCAACTGGCTCTTGAGTGAGTCTTGATGGAGTGGAAGCTTCCTCCCATGCTGATCAAGATCTACAGTGCTTCAACAACCAGCAGGTAAGCACGAGGAGCCATTCTGACTGGAGCATAGAAGACGACAAATGCACCTGAATTTTTTCCCCCTAATGCTTCTCTTTTTTTTTATGTAGTGCTTGTCCTGCCTCTAATTGGGGAATTGAATTGAACATGAGAAAGGCGCTGGGGTTCCTCAGGTAGAGTAATATAACCTCCCTCCCATTGCATGATGACATCATCTCAGTCAGCTGGTTCTCTGTTGTAGGTCAGAAACAGTGTTAACTTGTAGTCTAACAAGAAAAGAAACTGCGCCCACCGTACAACAGCAATTCATCTACTTGCTGCTGAGACATACGGCTAGTGATACAGGTACGATAAAAAAAACGAGCAGAATACTAGTTTGCCTCCTTCACTTTCCTGGCAATACAAATTTTATTTTTGCTGACAGGATTAGATATCTACTAGACTGTACGTAGATCATTGTGCACGGATACCAGCTTTTTCTGATCTTTCCTGGAAAGGAACAACAGGGTTAAGAACTGGTTTCAGATTTGGCCGGTTGTTGAGAGCGCTGAAACCTGAAGGGCTGTCTACTGTTTTTCATGGATCCTCTTTTCCTTGTTTTCAGTTGGGTGTTCCATTCCTGCTTTAATTAACAAATGTGATTTCAGCATGGGACACAACTATTTTATTTTTTCATTCCCCTGCTTGATCTCTTCTTTATAAGAAGCAAAGTCAACGAACCACCATGCATATAGTATTATTTAATATTTTTAAATGCTCCTGGGATCAATCAAGCACCTGGCATGGCCGGCCGGCATTCTGAGTCATCGAAGCAGATCGTCACTCCTTGAATGCCAAAGCTACCATCTTTTTGGTATACTCCAACTGAGTTTTTTTAGCCATGATTTCACATGGTTTGCTTTGCTTGTCCGATCAGACTATGGCCATGCAATTGCATTGCTCATGGAGTCAAGGACCAATGGTCCATGCTCCATGCATGCACCTGTGTGCGGTTCTTAAATTTCAAACGGGCTAGTGAGTCCCATCAGTGTTAATTGGCTACCTGATCTAGCAAACCCGGCCTATCATCAGTTACTTAACGCAATGATCGATCTGTCAATTAAGATGGGATCAAATTTATGAGACTATTTATGTGCAGGTTCTTCCACCTCGTCCGTGCAATGCAAACGCGACACATTTTGTGTGGCACGTGTGTGTGTGCTAACTAATAGGGTTTTGCAGTTGGAGCGGTAGAGGTATACCTTAAATTATTGATGAGTAATTATCTCGTGATGATAGCGATTTGCATGTATGCGGATGCAGCTGCATTGATGGAAGACGGAAGACATAAGCTAAGAGACAAAAGATAGAAAATGAAAAGGCTTTGCTTCGTTTCTAATTCATCATCTTTTGATTTGATACACCTAACACATTAGCCCTCATTTATTGGGAGGCTGGACATGTGCAGTATATATATAGTGCCTGATACTTACGGGTAACTTTATGTGTAGGTATCGCTTGGAGGAATTTGGATGGTTTGGAGGAATGCTGGAGGAATTTGTGAGAGAAAAACACCGTTGATGAAAAAAAAGAAGCGGATCAAGCCGGGTTTAAAGGCACGCGAACGGGATTTCGAACACATGATCCTTTGTTGCAGTCCCTATTCCCTAATATAAACTCACTGTGGTCTACTAACTGAGTCTTTTTTCGTTTCCTAATTTGTACTCAGTTTAGAGGAAGTGGATTTCGAACACATGATCTCATTAGTTGATAGTATTATGGCTTGTTTGGCTGCACTTCAATCTATCTTGATTTACATGTATTAGAGTGAATCCTCGGTAAGCTGGCACTATGCGCGTTCATCCATGAAACATTTTTTAGATAATGGAACAAGGTTTCAGCCAACCATTCACAAAACATGGAGATGGACAAGGCAATGCAGTAATCCTCCATCTTTGCTTCCCTTGGTAGTTGGTAGTATAGCATAGCATTGTTTAGAGCACTCCCAATGCAGAAATCATCATAGTTTCTATGAACATTAATTGCACTGTCATCTAAGCGTTTTACTGATATGGCAAGATAGTTATTGAAGAGTGAGAGTAAAAATCATAGAAACCGGGTCTAAGTTAGAAACCATGTCTACACGAGAAAAACTTGAAGGGATGTAATTGATAGAGAATGAAGAAAGGATGTATGTAATTGGATAAAAAAATGTTCTGTAGAAATTATTTATTGGGACCATAGTTTATATACAGTGTCTATAGAGATCAATAGGAATAGAAAGACTGCCGTTATCCGTTCTCAAATCCGGCCTCAATTACTGTGAGTCGTAACTGTTATTAATTCCACGAGTTGCATTGTAGCAGTATTGCCATCGTTCATCTGCCGACGTTATTAATTCCGCACTTTGCCATCGTTCATCTGCCGACGCTTCCTTCCACTTCCACCCCCAGCCAACGGCTGCCTCTTATATTTATCTATTGCTAACAACTTCGTTGATCGACCGAATGATTACTGGACCACAGGAGCAGAGAAGTAGATAAGAGTTTACTATCAGAAGCAACGGACCATATAAAAGGAGGGGATGGGAGGCAAGAATTAGGGCCTGTTTGATCCCATAAACTAACAATTAGTTGGCTAAAGTTTAGCTTTGAAGATCCAAATAGGTGAACTAGTGGTTGGTCTAACAACTAGTCAAAGCCCTAACTAGTTGTTAGTTCACTAGTCCATAGAACCCAACTATTTGGACTGATCACTAGTCCTAGTTCATCCAAACATGCCTTTAGTATCTTACTTTGTCTCCAACTGAAACTACCTGACACATTAGATGGAGCGCTAGCTCATCAGGACCTGGAAGTTAAGATTGTGTTTGGTTGAGAGACAACGTGATGGTTTCGTATTAGTTTTTAGGGATGGGTTCATGTCTAGCGTTTTGGTTGAAGAAGGACGTGACTCTCATTTTTTTTGTTCGGTTTAGGGATACCGAAAATGGGATTAGCCACCTGACAAGTGGGCCCCATATGTCAGAGTCTTTTTCTTACCTTTCTTCTTCATTTCCCGTCTCTCCCTTCCTTTCCTACGCACACATCCATGAAACCTGGCCCATGGGTGCCGACGCCGCCACTTGTCCCCGTCAGGCTGGGCACTTTTTAACTGAAAACCGAACCGAGCTGAACAGAACCCAAAAGTCGGTTCTTTCGGTTTTCAGTTTCAGTTTCTGTATATGAGAAGATCGGTCTTCGGCTACGGCTTCGGTTTTGGGGTGACACCGAACCAACCACCGAACAAACCGAAGTATCCAACACCGCCAGCACTTTCCGGGGTCGACTCCACGCACGCACTTTCCCTCTCCTTGGCTTTATCCGCTCGACCCCTCCTCTTCCTCAGACCCTACGGAAGGCACTCGAATCTCTTCCCCTTTCCTTTCTCGTCAGCGAATCCTTTTGCGCGGGCCAGGTGGGGCGGCGCGTAGGCAGCACGGGTGGAGCCGCGCGACCGCGAAGCTGGCCTGCTCGATGGCAGCGAGGGCTCATTTGTGCGGGGCAGGGCCGCTCGTCGTCGATGGGGGCGCGCCCGCGTGGGGCTGTCTGCTCTTCGGCAGCTGGGACGGCTCTTCGTTGACGGCGCGTGGCCGGATGGCGGTAGTAATGGGGGCGAGGCTAAGCAGGCCGAGCGATGTCGCCTGTCGCCTCTTTCTCCTACGCGTTGTCTTCGTCGGTTTGTTCAGTTCAACCAAAAACTGAACCGAAGAAAGGCTACACCGAACTGCTCGATTTCTCCTCCTATGACAGACCGATCGGTTTGTGTTTTCTGGAAACTGAAGTTTCTGAGAACCGAAGAAACCGAACCGAAGTATCGGTTAAAACTGATTGCCCAGGTCTACGCCCCCGCCATGCCTTTACGCCATCCGGACAGGGCAGAGCTTGCCCAGAACAGGGCAAGCAAAGTTCGCCCAAAACGTATTGAGGACGTGACGGAGCCAACCGTGTGCGCCCCTTCTTGCTCGCAGCCCGACAATGCACCTATGGCCATCGCCCTTGGGTCTCTGACCCCCGCGCTGCTGCTCTCCACCCTCAGTCCCACGTGCCCTTCGCGCCTAGTTGACCCGCCCAAGTGCCCACTCTCTCAACACACATAGCCATGCGCAATCGCTTTGCTCTGTTTCTCTTTCGATGATAACGAGCTGGTCGTGGTGTTGTAGGTGAATGCGAGAGTGAGAGGCAAGGTGGGCCATGGAAACCATAGCTAAATCTATAGTTTTGTTCAGAGACAAATCCAATGTGGGCCGATTGGGGGCTCTAGCCCCTACCCCATAGAGCCCATAGGGCCCTCTCTAAGGGTATGTTTGGTTGAGCTATGGCTGTGGGAAAAAGCTGCTGTGGGCTATGAGCTGTGGGAAAGCTGCTGTGGGCTGTGAGCTGTAGAAAAGCTGAAAGTTGTTTGGTTAAACAAGTATAAAATATACCTTCTATCTTTATCTCTCTTGAAACAACTATGAAAAAGCTTTTTATGCCACCAATTTCGAAAAGCAGAAAGTTAAAAGCCAAAAGCAGGGTCAGACCAGCTTTCAAAAATGTACTACGGAAAAGCAACGGCTTCTGAAAAAGCAGCCTGAAAAAGCAGCCCCTTTGATTGGGCTTTTGGCTTTTTGGGCCAAAAGCCAAAGCCAAAAGCCCAACCAAACACACCCTAAACTTTATAGCCATGGATGAAGAGAAGAAAGGAGAAAGAAGACAAAGAGAAGAGTGGAGGAGAAGAAAGGGAAGATGAGCCCCCTCGCACAAGTTCCTGGCTCGGCCCCTAGTTTAGTTATATAATCTTATTGGCTTTACAATGTTAATTAAAGAGTCTGATTTTATGATCCTAACCGACAGCGTTCACGTGTCCATGATTTTTATGTTTGTTTATATGATTTTATTACTTAATAAAGTCTTTAAATTCAATTTACTTCCTCCCTCTCAAAATAGAGAGGACACTATTTGATTTGATGTGGTCTTGAAGATCACACTTTGGTTATTAATTTTTTTATAAGAGGGTGTTTGGTTCTTTAACCGCTCCTAAAATTCATGTCATATCGAATGTTTAGATACTAATAAGGAACATTAAATATAGATTAATTATAAAATCAATTACATAGATGGAGGCTAATCTGCGAGACGATTTTTTTAAGCCTAACTAATTCATCATTAGCGCATGTTTACTGTGGCACCACGTTATCAAATCGGCTTAAAAGATTCGTCTCATAAATTAGTCGTAAATTGTGTAATTAGTTTCATAATTAATCTATATTTAATACTCCATGCATATGTCAAACATTTAATGTGATACTGCAGAAACCAAACAGGCGTTTGTGGTTGGCTTCTGGCCTTCTGCGCGTGGAAACATGCGTTCTGCGTTCCTGCTGCCCGTGCGGCTACTGCGATCCCTTCTGCAACTACTCGGTGCCACTGAACTGATACTTCACTCTGCAGCCTGACGGTGATGGCGACACCCCCTGACGCCGCCCTCTTGGTATTACTCCCTCTAATTTTTTTTATCTGTCCCTATAGGAAACCTGTTGGTTAAAAGTTTCTCAACTTTGATTAGGTTTTTAGAAATATTTGTATGTTCAAATAAATTAATTACAAAATATATTCAAAAATGTATATAATGATATTAATTATGTACCATAAATATTAATGTTTTTTGTATATATTTGGTTAAAGTTAAGTAAAACAAAAAAAAGGTAGAGGGAGTAATAATGTTGTTACGAATGTACTAGTATCCCAGGCTGGACATGGCCATGAAAACCATGATTTTGTTATGTTACACTTTGTATGGAATAGAGATACTTTTATTTTTATATTATATATATGAATCAAGATAGACCATAAAACGTCCATTTTTCGTCTATCCAACTATTGTTGTTTGGTTTTCGTGATGAAACTCTAGAGCCGAAACTTTTTACCATATTGATATCGGACAAATTTTGCGATCTAGTTGGGTTCAAAGGTTGTTTTATATTTTTGAAAATAATGAGATATGTTATTTTCTAAAAAACATAAATAATTCATCTTCAAAAAATGGAACCAATATCAAAAAAATTGTAAAAGTATAATTTATCTATTGGTGCTAGATTTGGATCTTACTTTTACTTGTCATTAGTGTTTTATCGCCCATAGTTTTTGTGGAGTCACTCCTGGCCTCTTACCCTCCCTGAGGATCACACGGGGAGAGGCCTAGGGTTTCCCACAGGAAGAAGGATCGGTGAGCTAGCGTGAGTGCGAGGTCGAAGGTTCTCCGGGGGAAGTACGAAATAAATGCAGACTAATTGCCTATTAAATTGTCATCCAAGAACTCTCCCTTCTTGCACGGGCGCCCCGGGTATTTATAGGTCACACCCGAGGTCATGGTGAAATTACACTAGGGTCGACCTTGACGAGTCTGCTGTGATACAACAACCAAGGGTAGGGCGGTAATCTTTCCCCCCATGGCCAACTACCCTAAACCCTAAGGGCTTGGGAACGTCGTCGCCTTCACGCCGTCATCCCTTGACGGTCCGCGCCATATCCTCGCTCGCCTGGAGCGAGGTTCACCATTCGCCAGAGGCCAGTGTCCCACCGGAGCAAACCTCTAATCATCACGACGAACCTCCGCATTCGGTACCTGATAACAGGGGACAACCAACGAGGGAAAAACCCTCGCGGCAGGGGTTAGCACCCACCGTGAGATTGATTAGTCAACCTAGAAAGAGGTCGAGTGCCAGGGTGAGGGCTGAGCTGGAACCGTCTTCCCCCAACAGTTTTTCCCTTTGTATTTATTTAAATCATCAAATTATTTATGCTATATTAAAATTAGGGATGAACCAAGAGAATCCATACTTCGAGTAGAGTACCAAATATGTGGATTAAAATTAGGAAAACCATTTTTATAGGCCAGTGGTGCCATGCCAGTTGTAAATCCTAACTACGATCTATATATGTGGTGAATATGTGGTGAAGGATTGCCGTTCCGAGGGTTTGATTGGTGTCAGATACGGCATCGAAACACCACGCTATACGAGGGAGGCCCAAGCTATCTCTAAGGCAGTGCCAGCCCTAAAGGTGGGCTAGAAGGTGCGACGACGGAGGGCCCTCGCGGGATTGGGGCCTAAGCCCAAATATATAATACTCCATACCCTTTGCCTATAGTTCATTAGAATTAATGGGAAGATGTAGCGGCTCATCAGCAAAAGGAGTCGTCGGCCTCTTTCTTTCCAGGACGCAAGGAGCCGAGCCGCCAACACCCGCACACGTGCACATATCGATCGCGAGTCGCGACTTTCGGACTTCTGGCGAGACGGCGAGAAGCGAGACTGCGAGAGACGCAGCGTCGATCACTAGTTCACCACGCGATCACCAGCGCAGATCATCGAGACACCGACGCCCGAGTTCCAGTCTTCCAAAAGCCAGACGACGGCGACGACCAGACAGCTGAAGTAGGGCTCGACGAAGACGACGACATCTGATCTTGGTTATTGCCTTCTGCTCTTTTTGTGATTTGTGAATCTTATTTCTGAATAAGTTTATGTCCAAATTGTCTAGGCCCTAGTTTTTTTTTCTTGTTCAATTTTTGTCTAGTATTTTGTACTCATATAGTCATGTTTTTTTTGTAATTTAGGTCAGGTGTTAGAATTTTAGAATGTTACCTAAGAAACATTTATGGAGAGGGACAATCGCGACGAGTTCGCCTGAGGGCCCTCAAAATCCTAGGACCGGCACTGCTCTAAGGATGAACCCTCATAGCATTCTCAACCCCATTTCTAACATTTACTACAAACTTGGTGTTCAGGAACACGGACAAACACTAGAATTTGGAGGTAGGGCGTATTGGTTGAACCAACATAAATCCTGAGTCTTTGAGCGCTATAGACCATACGCACGGCTATAGATTTATCAGTCGGCGCTACAAAACGTTGACAAATGGATTCAAATTTTTTCTAGTTTAAAATAAATCAGTTCTTTTTTTCTAATTTGAAATGAACTAGTTTACTTAAAATGATGAATATAGTTTGGGCTCTGCAATGCGAGCGACAGAATGTAAATCCTAAGGATCCGACAAGCTTTGCTCTCGTGGAAGACAAGAAGCGCCATGAATGAATGAATGAACAAATATAAACAGAGCTGCACGCCCACGCCGTCTCAGCAACAACGGCCTGGCGGAAGCGGAACGGACGGTTGGTGTCGCCCCCGCCGGTGATCCGACGGCCAGCACGGCCGCCGCTAGCCTTAAAGCCGAAGCATCCTCCTCCTCCTCCGGCAGTTACCAGTCGTCTCTCTCTCGTGCTCTGCCTGCGGGCTGCCGTGCAGTGCCGCCCGCCACCCTCGCCCGCCGTCGGGTCGCCTTGCCACGTCGCCGCCCGCCCGCGCCCACCACCTGAGGCCGGCCGGTCGCCCATCCATAACGCCCACCCCCGCAGTCCAGTCCCCAGCTCTTCTCTCACACACTCGCACGCCTCCTCCCCTCACCTCCCACGCTTCACCGCGCGCGCAGATCGGAGGAATAATGGTGAGCGCGTCGAGCCTGCTCCTGCCGTCCTCCGTGCGGGACCTAGCGTCCTGCGTCTCCGACGGCGCCGTCCGCGTCGCCTGCACCACCCCGGCGTCCACGCTCACCGTCTCCTTCTCCTCCTCGCCGGCGCCGCCGTCCACGCTCTCCGTCGCCGTCACCTACCGCGCGACCCCGCAGGCGCCGTCGTTGCCGCCGCTCCTCCTGCGGCTCACCTGGTCGCACTCCCCGCACGGAGCCCCGGCGCTCTCCTTCGCGGGCCCCACCGCGTCGTCCCCCGCCGTCCTCCTCCGCCGCCGCAAGGGCACCTTCTGCCTCCCCTCCTCCTCCTCCTCCTCCTCGGCACACAACCCCCCGCTCGCCCTCTTCTGGGACCTCACCGCCGCCAGGTACGACGGCGCGGCCTCGTCCTCCTCCCCGTCCTCGTCCCCGGAGCCGGTCTCCGGGTTCTACGTCGTCGCCGTCGCCGGCGCCGAGGTGGTGCTGGCCGTGGGCGACCTGGCGGCGGAGTTCGTCAAGGCTAAGTTCGAGGGCCAGATCCCCCGGGCGCGCTCCATCCTCCCCGTGTCCCGCGCCGACCGCGTCGTCGTGGCGGCGCCGGGGCAGACGCCGGGCGCCGCGGTGCACACCGCGCGGGTCCGGTTCGCCGAGGGCGCGCCGGAGCACGAGGTCGCCGTGGGCTGCTGCCGCGCCTCCGCCTCCGGCAGGCCCGGGGAGGAGGAGCTCTGGGTCAGCGTCGACGGCAAGCGCGCCGTGCACGCGCGCCGCCTGCGCTGGAACTTCCGGGGCAACCAGACCGTGTTCATCGACGGCGCGCCCGTCGACGTGCTCTGGGACCTCCACGGCTGGTGGTTCCAGGACCCGCCCGGCTGCGCCGTCGTCATGCTCCGCGCCAGGAGCGCGCTCGAGAGCAGGCTCTGGCTCGAGGAGGAGGCCAAGGCGCCCGGATTCGCGCTCCTCGTGCAGGCCTTCAAGACGCCGCCTTGATCCTCATCTTGGTGATGCCACCTGATGATGAGGTCAACCAAATGCTCTGTCGCTCACTGCTGCCTGCGGGTTCATATTCCCTCTGCCTTTTGACTTGAATTTGGTGGTATTTAGCAAACCAAACCAAATCCAACCAGGAAAATGGTTAAGTTGACGATCTAGATATTTGTAGATTCGGTGTGTCGAATGAGTTTTGGGAAGACACCATGAATCTCATGTTGGTATGGTATACAAAGGGGAGAGATTGATTTGTGATTTTGGGTCATCTTCTTCCTTTCTTTCTTTTAATTTGCTTCTTCTTATTTTCCGGATAATTTTAGCTCTGTGTTCTCGTACAGTTAACAAAGGATTATACAGTGTCATCATAGAGAGTGTCTTCATTCAGCATTGTTGTGATTAGCCATGAAATGAAATCATGGTGTCCAGGTTGCTTCCTGCTCTGAAGTACACTAGAAAGAAGCAGCACAGGGCAACAACCAAATATCTTTGTACTAATTCCACTATTCCAGAGATCCACTGCATGTTTACCGATGTTTGGAGCCTATCATATCATTCACATGCATTCTTCCAACAACCACCATTTGGTTCCTGCATCTTGTTATTTGATCATGTAATTTCTGCAGGTACACAGTGATGTCCCTGTCATAATTTATGGGCACATGACTGTCCCTCTCTGTTTACAATAAACAGAGCATGAGAGGGGGTGTCAATGGAAGGAAATGATGCATGCACTTGGTGTTTGTTGGTCCCAAGCTGACCCGGCATACAAAACAAAAACAAGTTGAGGATGATGAGGAGTACAGGCTACTGCTTTCTCCGTCCCAGTTCCACTCTTGTGAGAGCTTGGCTTCCCAGATTCTGCTGCGTGCTTCTGCTTTGGCTTTTGTTTTCTTCTCCGGAGTTTATCTGATGCGCCACGCCAAATTGGCAATAGGAATACGTAGAATAGCAGGCGAAAGGGACTGATGGCGCTGTCACCTATCATGTGAGCATCATCATATCTTGTTACTCTGTTTGCCAAGCAACCATGTTGCTGCACCAGGACAACCAAGCAACCATGTTGCTGCCCCAGGACAAAATCACCACTTCTTTGTTTGTGTCCTCTTCCTTATTGTAGGGTCTGGCTTTGGCTCCTTGTTACTACTACGGTATAGAGGATCAGAGCTGTTGAAACTAAAAATAGTGACGTCATCGACTTATAGTTTCTTTTGAGAAAAAAAAAGAGAGATAAAAACAGATCCTTACTTGATTATATAGCTATATAGTGCATGAAAGAGTCGGAATCAAGCGGAGCTTCAGCAAACGGACCCTACGTACTACACTTCTACGCACAACAGCATCAGTATCTTTTAATCTGTCTTTGGATTTTAGCTGGGCCTTGTCCCCAAGAACAGGCTGAGGCAGGCAGGCTCCAGTCCAGAATCCAGATGACAGTTCTCGGCACGGCAAGTCGACGGCCATGGAATCTGGCCAGCTTCGTCGTGGTTTGTGAGGTGTATGGCCTTGGTTTGGAGTTGGGGTCGGCCAAATGCAGTGTTGCTTTCACGATTCATGACACATTGCTTTCAAGCTATGCAACGTATACAGACTGATGCATGTTGAATGGCGACCGACCTGCTGATCTATCTGTACTCTGAAGATGACTACTAGATGTATAATGCTGTGCTGATTTGCTGCCAATGGAGTAGTACTTCACACTATTTCAGGCATGGCTGCTGCCCTCAAGTTCAGATGGCAGGCCTGCTTTCAGGCATGGCTGCTGCCTTCAGATTCAGATAGCAGGCCTGCCATTTGTTTCTCCACTGCAGCACGTCTGGAAAATTCAAGCATCCAAGGAACTATATTTGTACAAAAAGGTTATACAAGGCATGCAAGTCTGGTGAACCTCCCGGTTTATATGGATTGTGATTGTGACTACCAGTGATTCTCCAGAAGCTGAAGGCGACGAGTGATTCTCCAGAAGCTGAAGGCGACGAGTTCAGTCCTGATTTCTCTGTTTTTAGTCACTGCGCATTCTTGCTTGGGTCTGTTCCAATTCTACAAGTAGCTAATCTTACTGGCCACCTGCGCATGTCTAGCGTCGCAAGAATTCACATCATCGCCCATATGGATTAGTGATTCTCCAGAAGCTGAAGGCGACAAGTTCAATCTTCCATCTGATCGCTCTGTTTTTAGTCTCTGCGCATTCTTGCTTGGGTCTGTGCCAATTCTACAGGTAGCTAATCTTACTAGCCAGATGCGCATGTCTATCGTCGCAAGAATTCACATCATCGCCCATGATATGCAATTGTACGCGGCCTCACTATCTGTGTATTACTCCTGAATTTCATGAATGGCGATTGCGAAAGCATATACGATAGCCATTATCTAATTAGGAAAATCAGGATTGTGATTGTGGCACGGGAGAAAGAATTGTGAGAAGAAAGTACGGATCACGTACGATGGCCGCGATGGCCGCTGTCATGGCACAAAAGAAAGATGGTAGTGATGATGGCAGGACTACTCATCTCTTGCCATCCTTGTTTTAGAGAGATGATGATCCTCAAAATTTCAATATTTTCACCGTTTTGGCAAAAAAGAAAGTTGTTGGTGCCATTTTGGCCTTTTACTCGCTTGTGAAACCTCAAAGACAAATACCACTGTTTCCGCAGAATGACTAAGAGAGGAAAATAGGATTTTAGAGGCATTTGTTGTATTATATCCCAAATATAAATCATAGAATAGGTAATATATGCACGATATCAGTGCTAATGAAATAAATCATGTTATTCTCATAAATTAACATACACATAAAAGGGAGCATTATTGGAATGAATAAAATAAACGAGAATAGAATGTTTAGAAATTTGTAACCTTGAGTGGGATGGTGGAGTACCAACGGTGCTGTTATTTAGATTTATTATTTAGATCTGACCGAGTCTTGTTGATGTATTCGACCTTAGCTGATACTACAACGTAGCAACTTGACTCAAGCTATTCACCCTCGACTTCCCAAAAACCTTATTTGCCTTCCCAAAAACCTTATTTGCCTTCTTTCTGCCCCAGATGACTCTTTCGGCCATCGAGATGGAATAGACTATGGTGGTGGCACAATAGATAGAGAGAAAGAAAAAAAATCTAATTGTCTACCTTAATAAGAATTCCCAAACTTATAGAGCTCCTCATATCGTATTTCTAGTGTACCTTAATCAAGAGGGGTTGGTATATATATAGAGAGAGAAGAACCCTTACATTCACATTAACTAGCAATATGGTACTAATTGATATCATATATTTCACCTTTACTCATAGGTTGAAATATTAAAGCCCATTATAATACACAAGTAAATATGGCCATTATAATACACAAGTAAACTTACATGGTCCAGCCTATATATAAACTCTAACAATAACGATAGCATGTCAATATTTGCCACTATATTGCCAGAATCTACCATTCGGCCAAAGTTTAAGCAGGCCAAGTAATAAAAGAAGATCAGTAATCTAATGCCGAAAAGTGGGTGAAATTACAATGGTACAAATTCCTGCTTCCGGAAAGATCACCAATATTTGTTCCGGAGCTCACCAAATTTCTTGATATGAGCTGCAACACGTCTTCTTGTTAGAGAGACACCGGTCATCCGGATTCTGTTCTTAAACATGCACACATTTGAATTTGGTCACCGTTTGGTGGCCATATCCTTCTAAAACCTATATGCCTCACGAGATACACTAGGAAAAAATCTTAGAAATTCTTACAAAAATCAAAAGACATAAGTTCAATGATTTGGTACACTCTAGTCATTATTGACAATAATAACCGCTAGATTTCTAAAAATTATCACGTCGGCCATTAAGAAAACACTCTAAAATAACCATCTAAATTATCCACCTATATCATTATGAAACATTTGCATCTAACCATCTCCGTTATTAAAAATAATAAAAGTAACCTCCGCACATATGCCATTATCAAAATTAATATCTAACAAGTTTTAAATTTGCATCTAAACTACACGCTTCATCCATTGTCAAAAAAAAATAACCATTAAAATGTGTATCTAAATTTACCTACTCCTAATTATGAAGAAATAACCAAAAGCACTTCTATGTACACTTCTAAATACAAAATCATGTCATTATTATTATTTTTCAAAAACTAATTTAACTTATGCAGCGTCATAGCTATGAAAATATATTAGGAGGGTTTCACAGGTCAGTTGGGCCTTAGGATCGAGTTGGGTGTCATCGTATGTGCTTGACAAAAACACTTTCCCACATTGGATCCAAGCCACACGATGCTACAGCCAGGGTTTTCAATTTCGATATTATAATTTTTTTTCGATGACCCCTAAAATTATCGAAATTCAGCTGAAATTTCACTAATTGTTTTTGAACCCTAGCTATAGCATACGTTTCAACACACTGCGATAGGTTTCGTAGCAACTCCCCGTCCCCAAACAACCACAATTTTATATTTGAACCAAGTCTATTTTTTTTTTTAATTTTGACTAAGTTATAGAAAGTTGTATTAACATTTATTTTAAAAATAGGGTTATTATGAATTCCTGGTTATTTGATGGTACTTGTTCAGTATCATAAATGTTAGTATTGTTTATGTATTTATTTAGACTTAAAACTGTTTAACTCCTCAAAATAAATGATTGTAATTTCTTTGTGAAGGATGAAGTAGTTAATAATACATGGTCTGATCATTTCTGCTGGTCGATAATAATAATAATATTTACATGCCTAGCTTGAGTGAAACAGCTGCATCAGCTAAAACTCCCCCCCCCCCCCCCCCCCCCCCCCCCCCCCCCCCCCCCAAACCAACCAACCAACAAACAAATAAAACAAGTTTATTTTAATCTCTGTTGCAGAAAATCCTGTTAGTTTCAAATGCTCTCCTCAAATGGAACCAGTCAAGAGCATCCTATTTGCTGATGCCAACAGGTAATGATACTAATAATAACTAGCCTTTGGCGAATTCACTGATTCTTTAATCTCTCCGTGGTATCCGTATACCACGGTTTGCTGTGTTTCAGCATGAATATTGAACAGATGAAGTGTGTTTCGTTTCCAACAACAAACCTGAATGATTTCCCATATTTACACCAAACCCTCATCAAATTCCAACCTACAGCAGCCAGCCAGCCATCCGCCCTGTACAGGTGCTTCTTCACCCTGCAGCCTGCAGGACAGCGACTAGCCGACTCCAGGCAGCTGCTATTGCTATTTGCAGGGCCCTAGCTGCTGCTTCCTTACTGTTTGGCTGTTATTCTCAGGAGTGGGGTTAACTTCGGACAGCGGCATGCTGTTAGCACCCCCGTCCACCGATGGCCTAGATGCCACCTGATTCTCCTGGTCGGCCTCATGTCTAGGAGCCTCTGATAACCTTGACGAGTGCCCGGTGCCGGCAAACAGGCACCGGCATGGATCTGTTGCTGACGGTTCAGGAGAGCTTGGAGGGCTGATCACCACCACACTGGGTAGCGGAGGAGGAGGAGCAGTGTGCTCGCTGTCAGGGTTATCGAGCAACGAGACTCTACAGACGGGGCAGGTCGAGTTCTGCTCCAGCCATAAATCTATACAGGCCATGTGGAAATCATGGCCACAGTGAGGAAGAACGCGTAGCACATCCCCCTCTTCGTATTCTGCGAGACAAATGACGCACCTGCCAGAAAACGATGTGAACAGTTCAGTGACTAGTGCCATCAAAGACGGTTGCTAAAGAATTATCAATAGGGAACAGAAATGAAAATCACCAATTTTCACTTTGATGCGAGAATAGGATGCCAGGCATGGTTACTACTCTCTTTGTTTAAGAATGGAACGCTCTATGACTCAGACTGAAACTGTTTTCCCTCCACGTTTTACCATCAGATGGTTTGTGTTCTCATGTAAACTCAGTGAAGCTATAGAAAACCAAAGGCACGTAAATATGATACAAACCAACTTGTGCAGAGTAATACAGGCACCAAGTTGAGAACTCTTGGGGTGAAATATCTAGTTCTGACAGTGACAAAAAATTTAAATTCACGGTTCAGTATTCAGCCAGAATACTTGTAATCTGATTCCTGTTTCACTTCATCAGGCACCGCAAGTGAGGTTAACCTACTCAATAACAATGCCTAATGACCCATCTTCTTCATGAACAGTTAACACCCATACCCCATTTTGATGTCATGTGATTGATCAAGTGGTCTTAGCTGTTCAGTAACAATGCAAGCTGAGGGACATCATGATTCCATTGTCAATCTCCAGCGAAGCACAACAATCAGTACACTTGTACTAAAAAAAAACTGCACCGCCACTGTATTTAGGCACCGAAGTCATCAAGGACAAGGCACCAACATCCTCAAGGACAGCTTCTTTGGTACTGAGAACGCAATCAACATCCTCACTGACAACCCTTTCGGTGCCAAAAGGCTATCTCCTATCGTGGCAAGGACATCTTCATGATTCCCAGCAGCATTAAGCAAGCACAGAGGCACAGTGCACAGGTTTGGCAAATTGTTGGGAAAACACCTAATAATACGGTAAAAACACTAATTAACAGGAGGTAAGTTTATTCATGATTTCCCATAAGTTTGTTTCGGTTATTGAAATCAGTCAAAACATGATTTCCACATACCGATGAGGATGCAGTAGAACTTGTGTTAACTTATATAGTGCTACAGTCTAAGGTCAGACTAACGTTCACATTCAACAACTAATATCAGAACTGTCATTAAAAAAACAACTACATATCAGAATCATTTCACATTCTCAGTCCTACTCCCACCCCCAGAACAGTCAACACTCAACAGTCAACAGTACATCTACGGCCGACAAACATTAATACAAGCAGACAAGCATAACAGCATGATCTCATTTCTGTAAGCACTGACAGTAACACTGGTACCCGCCAGAACACCTAAGAATTCCCAATCGGCCAATGTTATTATTTCTGCAGGGGGAGGGGGGAGAAGGGAGGGAGATCCCGTTCCCCACCCACCCGAGGGCGCCCTCGCAACTACAAGGAGCAGCGGCGCCCCAAATGCGTGACAGGACCGACGAACGAACCAACGAACGCGCCCACCGCGCGGCGCGCGGCACGTAACCGACTGGACCCCGCCGACGCGAACCGACCCCGCCTGACCGCACGCGAGATTGCACGGGACGGGGACGCTACAGCTACAGGAGCGAGGAGGTGGCGTACGGACGTAGGCTGGGACCGCCGATTGCCGGGCAGAGGAGGGGTACTTACTGTGAATCGGCGTCGAAGGCGCCGGAGCCGCGGGGTCGGGAGGCGAAGGCGCGGGTGGGGAGGGCGGCGACCGCGGCGGGACCGAGGCCCCCGCCGCCGGCGGCGGCGGTGGCGGCGGCACCGGCCGTGGGGTGGAGGACCTGGACGACGGCGAAGGTGTAGTCCACCGCGTACCGCGGGAGGGCGGCGGCGAGGCGTGAGCGGGCGCGGCGGCGGTGGCGGCGGAGGAGCGCGCAGGCGAGGCGGGAGCAGACGAAGGCGATGAAGATGAGGCTGAAGCAGAAGCCCGCCAGCGCCAGCGCCATGCTCGGCGACACGCCGGACGCCATCCCGCCCCGCGGGGAGGCTTTCGCCCCTTCCCCTCCTTAGTCGGGGCCTCACGCCCGCCTCCCTCTCCGCTGGGTTCCCTGCCGCCTGCTAGTGCCGCTGCCGCAGCATCTGCGGGGGCGGGGAGGTGTGCGTGTGGGGACTTTTGTGGTGGACTGGACTGCTCGGCTGGTGGGCCGTGTCGATGCGGTGCACACTCGATACGATAGCTAGCCTGCTACTCGGATGCTGTTGCCTTTGCGTCCGCGCCGCCTGTTTCTGTGGCCTGCGCGCCTCGCTGCCGTGCCGTGCCCACTTGGCGAGTTCCGCCCTTTCAGTTTCAGGGCGGGGCGGCGAGCAGTCGGCAACGGGCGCACTAGCGGGAAAGAGAGAACGAGCGGCCGGCGTGTGTCCGCCGCCCCCGAACCCGCCGCGGCGGCGGCTGCGGACACGGAAACGACGACGCGCCGTGCATTTGTCAATTCTTTTTTTCAAGGGTTAATCGGAACTACGCCATTACAATTTGTATGGTTGCAAGAAAGGTTATTACTATTTATCTATTTTAAAATATGTCATTACAATTCTAGTTCTTCTTGAAATACGTCACGCTCTATGTCTAACGTTGCCCTCAGCCCAGTTGCAGGCTAATACCCACGTACGGTATTTTTCTGTATGGACTGTAATGCCCCTTTCTTCTTCCTCCTCCCTCTCTCTTGCTTGCTCTCAGATTTCGTCCGTAACCTCCATACAACCACACAGGGCGGGTTGTGGCGGCGCGGGGTGCACGCGTGGGTGACACCGAGACGCGGCCTGCGCAGGAGTGGCGGGCAGTAGTGCAGGCATCTGAGCGCGCGGTGAGGCCACGACGATGGCTGCTTGGGTGCACGGGAGGCATGGACCCTGTGTCGGATTGGTTGAATAGGCACATCGGAGTTCACGCCTTCACGTTCATGGCACCGGAGGTGTACGAGTAGTTGAGTACAACGGGCTGGATATCTACTCATTTGGGATGTGCGTGCTGAGCTCTTGGAGGTACATTGAGTGGAGGCTGAGGTCACCACGGGGAGGCGCGGCTGCAGCGGCTGAGGTAATGACGGGGAGGCGTGGCTACGCGGGGCCGTGTACGTCGTTCCCGCAGCTAATCCCTGATCCGCGCCCCACTGACATACATCGACGCGCCATATGTCCATGCGAGCGTGCGGAGTGGTGAGTGCGTGGAGACGGCGAGAGGCGGGCAGCACAGTCGCACGGATGAGGAGGCAGGCCGGGACAGTTGCCACAGCGCTCCGCATCCATGGAGCAGCGTGTCGTATGGTGGCCCAGCGTGTGGCGACGTGCGGCACGGCCAGAGAATCGACCTGCGGTAAGCTGGCATACGGACAGCGTTCGACGTGTGGCGCGGAGACAACTTGAGTGGCCAGGACGACAACGTCGACGGCCGGTGCGGGTGAGAGACAGAGGAAGAAGAACGACAGGAAAGAGAAAGGGACATAGGGCCCACTCGTAAGTGAGATGGAGAGATGAGGAACAACAAGGATAGTTCGGTCCATACAAAACTGCATAGTGCTATAGCTGGGCCCAAGGTCTCACGAAGTGCAGAGCATGGTGTATTTCAGAGAGCGCTAGAATTATAATGTCACGTTTCAAAATAGGTAAATAGTAACGGTGTTTCTTATAGAACCATGAAAATTGTAATGTCATCATTTTAATTAACCCTTTTTTTAAAGAGACTTGTATTTGTCAACTTGGGTGTAGTTCGGAAGAACAGCGCGTAAGTTCGGATAGGATTACGCCAGCCAAACGAAAGAAAAAAAAAACAAAAAAGAGCTATATATATTAAAAAAAGGAAAAAGTCTACAGTAACAGCGATTTGGTACAGTGGCGGTGGGTTGCTACAGTACCCGTGGTTTTGAATTTTCTTTTCTTTTTATTTATTTTCGGTGAATTTTTGAAAAATCATAGAAAAATCATAAAATGAAAAATCTAATTTTATTGGACTCCACATGAGTAGATCTACATAGTGAATATATAATACGGTATACTTTAGTACAAAATTTTTACTGTAGCCTTAGATTAATTGGAAAATCCAATTTTGTCTGTAATTAATTGGAATAATTCATAGCTGCAGTTCTATGGTCCAATTGTAGTAAAATTTTTATGGTACAGACAAACCCACTGGAACTGTAGCAGACACGCTGTTACTGTAGCAAACCCGCTGCTGAAAACCGCCCCTAGGGGTAAAACAGACGGTTTTATAGTTGAGGGGGTGAAGTAGACCAAGTATAATAGTTGGAGGGGTCAAGCAGACTTTTTCCTTAAAAAATGGAGATGCGGTGTATCCATCCCCGTGCCTCTCCATGCTAAGCGAGCGCTCCACCAATTGAGCTACACCCCATGACTGTAGTTAGTGCCTAATAACCCACACTAAAATTACTTCTGCAAAGATGACATTGTCACCATACCATGTATGGGCTGAATTGGTCAATTAGTTGATGCGATTTGGGCCATTATTAGATCGTTGGGCTGGGCCTCCTTTCGTATTTAAAAAAACAAGCACTGGCAGCAAACGCAGTCCTGTGTGTACTCTTGGACCTCTTGCCGACAGAGCACATGGATTCTACTACTAACAAAAAATGGAAAGCATCATGTTGTAGCGCCTGATGCAGCCCGGATGCTAGCAAGCATCTGTGACGACCTCACGATTCGATCTTGTTATGCTCCGCTCAAAAGTCAGACCTGAGCGGGGATACAATTTACATATGGGCATTCGGAAACACATGGCTAACTATTTGGTTGTCTGCACTACTGGAAACTCGAATTGTTCTGTGGGTGAAGAATTTTTCTGTGTGTTTTTTTCGGCACAGAAAAATTATGATTTTTAATTTTTCTGTAGTTTTTAAAATATCCCGACAGAATAATTAAATAATTTTTCTGTGTGTGACAATACACACGGACAAATCAGTACTCACAGAAAAATGAAACTTATTCTGTCGGTTCCTTGAAAACGCACAGAAAAAATACATGCACGCACACGAAAATCCTACTTGATAAACCGGCCCCTGCGCCGCTCCGAGCACCCCGCCCTTCTCTTCCCCAGCGGCCCTCCCCTCCCGGCCCCAGTGCCCCTCCTCTCCCTTCTTCCCCGCGGGCGCCCCGGCCCCAGCGCCCCTCCTCCCCCGCAGGCGCCCCGCCCCTCCCCCTTCTTCTTCCCCGGCGGGCGGCCGCTCCTCCCCTCCCCCTTCTTCACCCGGCCAGATCCAGCCCTCCCTCTCCCGAATCCGGCCGGTGGCTGTGGTGGTGGTGGTGGCCGGCGGCGGGGCGTGGTGGTGGCGGCGGCCCTCCCCTCCCCCTTCTTCTCCCCCGCTGGCGCCCCTCCCCTCTCCCTTCTTCTTCCCCGGCGGGTGCCCCTCCCCTCCCCCATCTTCACCCGGCCGAATCTGGCCCTCCCTCTCCCGGATCCGGCCGGTGGCTGCGGTGGTGGTGGTGGTCGGCGGGGCGTGGTGGTGGCGGCGGCCCTCCCCTCCCCCGTCGGCGCCCCTCCCCTCTCCCTTCTTCTTCCCTGGTGGGTGCCCCTCCCCTCCCCCATCTTCACCCGGCCGGATCAGGCCCTCCCTCTCCCGGATCCGGCCGGTGGCTGCGGTGGTGGTGGTGGTGGCCGGCGGCGGGGCGTGGTGGTGGCGGCGACCCTCCTCTCCCGGATCCTGGGAAGCTGTTCTTGACTCCAACGAACGGACGGTTGTCGATTTCCTAGTTGTTGATTTTCTTTACTAGAACTGTGGATATTGTTTGCTGCTCTTGCTTTAGCTGATGGTGTCCTATCTATTTGCATTATCTAAGCTTTGTAGAATATATTTGAACTGGAGATGCTCAGGTAAGAAGTAAGAAATATACTGTCCAATACCCATGAATCAAAACATTTTAGTTCTGGAATTGTTGCAATCACTTGCTCTTGTAAACCAGATTATGCAGATTGATATTAACTTTTAATCAGATGTATGCCAAGCTGCTAGCTATCTGTATGTGCAGATATGTTTTGTCTATTGAACTCCTAAAGTGAAAAATGACTAAGCTTGCTAGAGATGGAACACAAAATTAACTAATCTAGGATTGTCTATAAGTAGTCTTGGGCAATGATAGAGCTCTGAAAATTTTCTAGTAACTACTTGATAAAGGTGCAGTCGGTTTGTTGAGAAGTTATCCAGCTTTTTATTTAGATGACTCTGATCTGCGATGATGTTTTAACTTGTTTGTTTTGTTACCCTGGTTGCTTTTCAGGTGAGATACTATGAAAACAGTATTTTGAATATCTTGCATATATCAACCTGATCAATCATTTTGATATGTGATATTTGCAGAGCTGAGATGATATGAAACCCCAGTCTCATGCCGCGCTGCTCTCCCCTTCCCTAACTATGCCTTTGTGACTTTTTTGTTTTGTATTACTCTTGAGTGGATGTGGAATCAAGTTTTCATTAGAGAAGTTCTGCACTTTAGCACCTTATGAGCTGGTACTTGGGATATTTTGTTCTGTTTGCTGCTTAACTAGGATGGCTTGTACCAGTACAGGCAACCAGTTCTGTGGCCAGTTCAATTCCCATTAGAGAGAGAGAATTAAATTAAGTTCCAAGTGAAATTAAGTTGCAGTTGTCATGTTGATAATGGGTAAATCTGAGCCATTTTTCGAGTTCTTTTGCTCCAGGTGAAATATATGTAGTTCTTGTGCTTTTGACATACTGCTCTCTAATGGATCTGGAATGACCAATAGTTTCTTTTCTATTAGCTCAGTTCAATAGAGCTCTGTGATTTTTGCATTGCTATTTGTGGAAAAACATGACTTTTTTTAATTCAATATATTAGCTAAGCTGACACCTGTATCTGAGTTTGTTTTTGTGCTCCGATTGATGCTAAGAGTTAGGACTTGAATGTTTGTTCAGATTGGATCAGGTTTGGCTCCTTTTTCTTGTGTGACAATTTGAAACAAAGATGCAATCCCTTCTTTTCTGCTTGAGAGGTCAAGCATCACATCGTACATCATCATGCTACTTATACATGTATGTGTTCATTTTCAGGAGTTCAGACACCAAATTGCATTCGGCAGACTGTCTTTGATGCTGTAGCACTGGACTATGAGAAAGTTACACTTCTTATTGATCCAACAGCTGCTGCAAGACCAGAAATCCATTTGTGTGAGTCTATAAATCTCCTATACTACTTTCCACATCAAAACAATATTTCCGCTCTTTACAATTTGAGATGCGTATGATTAGACTGCTGTTAGACATGTTCGTTTACATTAAAGAGAAAAAACTTGTGTTCTAGATTTTCTGATGTTATAAATTTATTTTTAAAAGCAGCCGATTATTCGTAACGCTTATTTTTTTAGGGTATACATATTTGGTCCAATGTGATTGGATAGATATTTAAGTTATGGTATTGGGAAGTGATGAGCCAAAGAACAGACATATTTTGTGTCACAGTAATTTGTAAGGTTATGTTTCGAACTGCTGCATCTATTGAGAAGCTGTTTTTATTTCCAATTTTGTATGCAACTGTTAGTTGGAAGAGTCTTTTCTGGACCTGCAACAGAAAAAAAATCCCAGTAGAATTGCCAATATCTTCCGCTAGAATACACAGCACAGCACAGCATACCTCAGTATCAAACTCGTCCCAATCAGCACATTGGATACAGAGTATGTGCAATTATTGAATTTTCCTCTCAATTGTTTATCAAATTGCAAGGTGGATACACAATTGAAGCTTCAGTGCCCCGATAGATAGATTAGATAGATGAGAAATAATTGATCTTTTTATTTCTTCATGTCGCCACAGTTTCAATTCATTAAGAGTGTAGGACTTAAATTCATGCTTTGTCCACAGTTTCCATTGTAGTAATGGAAAGGGGGCAACCTGTTTCGAAAAAATCCAGGTTCACAAAATGGTAACCGGTAGAAACAACAGAATATTATGCAACTTCTAGAAGAATGTTCTCCTCTCTTGTTAGTTCAAACTATTGTCTTGGTGGAGGTGGACCCCTCTCGTCCGGTCTCCTTGGGGTCTTCCAATTCCATCTCCAGCATTCCAAGCATTGCCCGATGGTGGCATCACATTGTTATAGGAGGAATCATGAGCAACATTTGTCTTTTTCCGTTTGTAAGTGCTTGGCTGCTCTTTCCATTGGCAGTTACCATCTGCCTTCTTTTTGCCCCTGGCATTTCCCCACATGCCCTGATCTGCTGGCTTTGCAGCCGCTCCACCTCCACTACTCCAGCCTCCCCAATCAATGGAAGGCCTCTGGAGCCTAGAGTGATTAGTTAGCAACTGTGGAAGGCCTGAAACTGCAGACTGCTGGAAGTTGCGCCTCAGGTAAACATCGCTCTGATCGGGTAGTAATCTACTAAACATAGCTCTATCTTGAGTTGGTAGTTCCTATCAGACACTATCTTGAGTTATGGTTAATTCAGTTCAATGTCTATTAGAAATTACTTTTCTCTTTACCTCTGAATATTTTTTCCTATTCACAAGATTACTCTAATTAATGAAAAATGGTCTTTTGCAGGAGGCTTTGGGAATTTCTTAGTTTGAGAACAGATTGTAGATATGTTGATCAGTAGCCGTGCTTTGTTTATATGGTTTCAATAACATTTTGTTTTGTAACTGTATAATGACATTGAAACATTGAGTCCATTGTTATGAACAACAATGATATGTAACAACTTTCATGCTGATTATATGTATCGAGATTGCTGAATGTAATATGTTGAAGATGGCTAAATGATACTATTCATGTATGATGAAATATGATGATAGTCATTAGTTATGAGCCGTGCTTGTAGACTTCATTACTGTAGGGACAATATATATTTTAATATGTTGTTGCTACTATTTTAAAATAATTTTTTTTGTGTGTTTAACTCTTTTTTCCTGTGAGGCTAGCTACATATAAATATTATTTTTAATCTGGGCAAAATGAATTTTTCTGTGAGTTCGCTAGACCGACAGAAAAAAAAAACATATGTTTTTCTGTGCGTTTATTTCTTTTTTCTGTGTGGATTAACACACAGAAAAAATAGTTTTAATCTAGGCGAACACAATTTTTCTGTGCGTGTGAGACCCACAGAAAAATTATTTCTGACGGTGAACCCACAGAAAAAGTCGATTTTTCTGTCATTCTATTTCTGTGGGTTATTTTCTGACGGTACACTGTCAAAAAAATATTTTTCTGACGGTATTCGAATTTTTCCATGAGTTTTTGCACCCATAAAAAAAAAGCGAGATTCCAGTAGTGCTGTCCACTGTCGAGTGGATACAATTTACATACATGACGGACACACGGGATCGATACGGTTCAAATGAGCTTTAATAATCATCTATCCATCCTGTTGGATAGATAGATGACCACCGGTGATGAGAGGACGGGCTACGGAGAGAACCCAGCGTTGGCTGGCCTGGCCAAGTGGCCCAATCGGCCATCGGTTCGGCTGATTGGTTGGTCCACTCGCTTCTTCTTGTCTCGGCTCTTCCGCTTGGACCTGATTGATTATTTGAGAGATGAGAGTCGTTGCTTCACATCACGAGATGCGATGGGATTTTGAGATGAGAGACCATGCAAGCTTGACAGACAACAGCAAATGGTCAAGCGGCCCTGATGATGCATGCACGGACGGCAAACCATAGGCTTTCCCGGCCGTAAGCTACTGCAGCCTACACTTCATAATAAGCGACGATATAACTAATGCAGTGCAGAAAGGCAAAGCCATTAGGTCAAAGTCACTGATGCAAGTAAATTAAGGAACGGAAAGCAGCATAGCATCCATCTTGATCGTAAAGCTAATTGGAGTCGAATCTATCTAATCACGGTGGAATGTTCCTCCATGCACCCATCGACAGTGCGACGAAGGAAACAAACGAGATCTCGCCCCCGGAGAACAGGGCCTGCATGTTCCCCGGAACCGGAATTCTTCCAAGCTTCTTCCAGTAGTATATTTGTAGCATTATATATTATTATTAAAGTAAAAAAAAAAACAAAAAAACAAACAGAAGCCAGAAACTGATTAGAAATGAAACGGGTCTCACGGAATCCCGGCCCGGCCCATCACCATCCAATCACTGGCCCACACCACCTCCCTCGTGTCCCCTTCAAATTAAAATCCCCACCACCACCTCTCTCCTCTCCTCTCCTCTCCTCTGCCCTGCGCTTCTTCGTCTCCTTCCACCTCCCCTGTGGCCCTGTCCAGCAGCTCACTCCCACCGCGCCATCCGCGATGCCACCGGACGACAACGCCGCGGGGGGCACGGGCATGGGCGCGGACATCGCGGCGGACGAGCTGCAGAGCCTGAGCTTCGGCTCCTCCTCGGACCGCTCGCGCTCGCGGTCCGCCTCTACAGTCTCCACCGCGACAGCGTCCTGCTCCACCTCCTCGTCGGGGCCACTCCACCACCACCTCTCGCTCCCGCCCCCTCCCTCTCGCCGCGCCCCCACCACCCCCGCCTCCACTACCTCCGCCACCACCCTCCCCACGCAGACCCCGCGCCTCGGCGCCGTCGCCCTCTCCGACATCCGCTTCCTGCGTCGCCTCGGCGCCGGCGACATCGGCAGCGTGTACCTGGCCGAGGTCAGGCCACCCGCCGCCGCCGCCAAGGCGGAGGACAAGGAGAAGGACAAACACCCGCCGCCGCCGCTGGTGGTGGCCGCCAAGGTGATGGACCGGAAGGAGCTGGAGGGCCGCAACAAGGAGGGCCGCGCCCGCACGGAGCGCGAGATCCTGGAGGCCGTCGACCACCCGTTCCTGCCCCGCCTCTACGGCGTCGCGGAAGGGGACCGCTGGTCCTGCCTCCTCACCGAGTTCTGCCCCGGCGGCGACCTCCACGTCCTCCGCCAGCGCCAACCGCACCGACGCTTCTCCGAGGCCGCCGTCAGGTGCGTCGCCCACTCTCTGTCTCCCCCCATGCGCCATGCTAAACCTTCGTTCGCCGCCGCCGTGATCAGCATTTCTTATTCTTATTACTCGCGCAACAACGAAAATCATTTATGCGTGCATTTCAAATCCGTACTAGTAGTAGTTACTGAATTTGAAGATCGTATGAACATTTTTCAAATAAATAAATAAATAAATAAATGTGTTTTGGGCTCCATTGACGATCCGTGGCTAGTAAGCTAGCGATTCTAGGCTTTTTCGGAGGAGAAGAATCAGGCAGGTTTCGTGCGGGTTGTGATTGCCGCGGCGCTCTGTCTGTTTCCTTGCCTAATAAAATTTTCCTACTATTCTAGTACTTGATTTTGTTTCCTTTGGGGTGTTGCTGGTGGTGTAGTTTAAGGATCCAGTGGATGCAGTCGGGGCCCCATGTGTCTTCGGTTGGGCACGCATCCGCCTGGTTTCCTAATGATGAAAGCGTTTCATCCTAAATGGTAAACACAGTTCGATCAGCTACGGTTTAGCCATTATTCGAGCTAAACAGTCCTTTAAACGGCCTAAACGAACAATTAAACGGGTAAATGGACGATTAAATGAAAACGGAGCTATACCATGTAGCGTTTACACTGTGTTTAAATGGGTTAAACGGCCGTTTAGCCGAACAGTGATCATGACCAACACGCGCGCGCGCACACACACTACAGCGTAGCATCAGGTCGCTGCCGCAAAGACCTTTTTTTTCTCTATTTGATTGATGATGAGGAAAATTTGGATACTACCTGACTTTTTTTTAGAAATAAAGGCAACGGAAAGAAGGCGAAAGAAAGATGGTTTGGAGAGCAGATCAGGAAACACTTGTCCACCATGGTCACCACGTTTGTGGCATCATCCATCAGAGAAAAATGCAGAGACTTGCGTTCGTTAGAGTTGAGGACTGGATGGATGGAGCACACTGTCCGTCCATGCGGGAAGTAGTAAAAGCTGTGTGCGTGCCACATGCGCTTGCACCAGTCGTCGTCGTGCAATTGCAAACCTGCAAACCCTGTCCTGCGTAGCGTAGGTAGAGGCACGCAGGACCCAGATTCTGTTTACTGCCTTCATCAGTACGTACGGTAACAAGCGGTAGCAGCACGTATTTATACATCCCGTAGAGTACGTACATTCACGGATGCAGGATTTTACTATACTACCAGCACGGCAGCACCAGCCAAGACACGTACAGTAGTACGAGTACCTACTAGTTCCCTACGCTAAGACTGTAGACTGACCGTAGTGGCTGGTTGGCTGGTTGCAACAGTGGCGCTTGCTGCCTGCTACGGCCGCTCCATCGATTGCACGCGTGCGTGTGTCTACTTGCTCGCCCCGCCACGCCTGCCACCAGTAAGTGCAGCCGGCAGGCGGCAGGCGGCAGGCGGCAGTAACCGTAGCGCTGGTAGGCGACCAGCAACCACTACAGTCGTCATCGGCGCATCATGGCGCGCACATGGTACGGCGGCCGGGCACGAGCGGCGCCCCCCGTGCGCTGCGGCGGCGGCGGCGCAGGCGCAGGAGGTGCTGGAGTCACGCCGGCCGTTCCGCCCGGGAACGTGACACCGTCACTACCCATGCACTTGCTTAGTTTGCATTGGTCAAGGAGGCCTTTATTAACCCCCACCCCATGTGATCCTCGAGAATGACAGCTCTGAAGAACATACACGTACACCTAGGTCTGACTGAGTAATTAGCTACTATAGGTTGGGTTCTGTAGGGCATTTCTTGCAGGGACTAATCTACTAATCTCAGCCAACGAGGGATTCAGTTAACTAACCATTGATCCACACATGCGCTAGGCACTTGCAGTTCTTGTAAAAGGATTCTAGTCTAGTTTAACCCAAGGAAGGGACTGACAATTGGGCACTGGCCATGCGTGCACACATGGGGTCCCTCCCTTCGCTGCAGCTATAGCGTAGACCCACGAGACTGTGTGATGCCCCCACCGTGCAGCTTCCAACAGCCATGATTGCGCCAATTCGAGCACTGTCCGGTGCCTTTTCCGCCGTCTGCTCTGCTGCCCACCTAGTACCTACCTGTGACCCTTGCTCCCGTGCTCCGTTCGCATGCATGCTGCACTGGAGCTGGAGCAGAGCATACAGTCGTATCCAACATGCCGGCACATGATTCAGACACAGCACAGGCGCCTCACCCTTGTCGTTAGTCGTTGCACAGGTGCGGCGTGGCCGTCTAGCGGTCTGGAGTGGGCTCTTTTGGCTACATTACAGACGTGAGTAAAGCCATGCGCACCTCGCTTGCAACTAGCTTTTCTAGCTTATCAAAAAAAGAAAAAAGAGTAGCTTTTCTACTCCGGTAGACAGTACAGACGTGAGTAGTATGCAATTGCAGTTGTTGATGATGCGTGCTCAATGTAAAGCTTGCAATCATGGTCATGCAGAGCGAACAGGCAATGTACGCATGCGTGATGGCTCTGCTGAATGATGAAATGAACTGAAGCTTTGAGATAAATTCTGAGCAATCTCCCAGTACATTGCGTGATGATGATGGCGTTGCCAAGTGATGACGAATGTTTATAACAAATCTAGTAATAATATACTATAGCTAAAAATGCATGACGACTGACGACGGGTGCACGCACGCAGGTTCTACGCGGCGGAGGTGGCGGCGGCGCTGGAGTACATCCACATGATGGACATCGTGTACCGCGACCTCAAGCCGGAGAACGTCCTGGTCCGCGGCGACGGCCACATCATGCTCACCGACTTCGACCTCTCCCTCAAGTGCGACCCCACGGCGCCGACGCCCGCGCACGTCATCTCCGACCCGCTCTCCCTCGCCGCCCGCCCCGCCACCTCCACGTCCTGCGCCATCTCCTCCTGCATCGTCCCCGCCGCCTCCTGCTTCCAGCTCTTCCCGGGCCGCGGGCGCCGGCGCCGGCGCTGGCGCGTCAAGAAACCGTCGTCGACGTCGAACGGCGGCAGCAGCAGTGGTGGCAGCGGGCTGGAGCTGGAGTTCGTGGCGGAGCCGGTGGAGCTGCGGTCGATGTCGTTCGTGGGCACGCACGAGTACCTGGCGCCCGAGATCGTGTCCGGGGAAGGGCACGGCAGCTCCGTGGACTGGTGGACGCTGGGCGTCTTCATCTTCGAGCTCCTGTACGGGTTCACGCCCTTCAAGGGCTACGACAACGAGATGACGCTGGCCAACATCGTGGCGCGCGCGCTCGAGTTTCCCCGGGACCCCGCCGTGTCGTCGGCCGCCAGGGACCTCGTCACCGGGCTGCTCGCCAAGGACCCCGCCCGCAGGCTCGGCGCCACCGTTGGCGCCGCCGCCATCAAGCGCCACCCCTTCTTCGCCGGCGTCAACTGGGCGCTCCTCCGCTGCGCCACGCCGCCCTACGTGCCGCCGCCCTTCAGCGTCGCCAACAAGGCTGGTGGTGGCGGGAGCAACGGCAAGGGCGACGATGACGGCGACGTGTCGGACGATAGTTGTCCTGGCACGCCCGTGGAGTACTACTAGAGGAAGAAGCAGCCAGGGAGAAGAAGCGTCGGCCGTGTCTGTCCGGCGTTGGTCGTACGGGCGTGCGCGCACGAGGAAGAAGCCGCACGCGGCCCTGCCGATCGGTCGGTGGGTCGGTTCAGTCGTGTCGCCGGGGTGGGGTGGGCCCCAATCAGGCAGGCACCTCCTCTTGTCCGAGTCCGGCGGGGGCCAGGCGCGTGCACGTGGTGGGGGACGGATGGACCACGGCTCATGGCGCGCACGAGGCGTCCGGACGGACGCGCTGACGGAGGAGGCAGGGCGCGCTGTCGCCTCAAGTGGCTGCCGGATGCGTGTCTCCGACTCCGAGAGAGCTCGTGTCCGGCTGCAGCACGCATGTCATAACCTGGCGGCGGCGCGCCGTGCTATTGACGCCTGGCTGCCTTGGTCAGTACAACCCTGTCCCTGTAGCGTTCTTGTTCTCCATTAGGGGGTGCTGCTTGGAACGCAGGAAATGTCAGAGGTGAACGAACGTCTTGTGTTCCAAGCAGGACCTCAGGATTTGTATTAGTATGTTCCAAGCAAGATACTACGTAGTAGTACAAAGTCATTGGGCGAAGCTGCTCATCGTGATACTCCAGAATGGTGGGGGATGCAGGCATCAGACATGGGGCATGCAAATGATACGTCGGCTGAAACATCAAACACGTACTGCCGCGCGTCTGCACCGGTGGGCGCCTACTTCTAGACTGCAGCAGATGCAATGCAATGCAGCCGTGGTGCATCGCCGACCGGCCGATCGCTGGGCTACCTTTACCTGTTGCTGCTCAGGCACTCCCAGGCTGTACCTACAGCATAAAAGGTAAAAAGATGGGGAGCATGGATCGGAATGCATTGTTGGTTCACCAAAGAGGTAAAGATGGTACTCCAGCTGCTGCACACTGCAAAAAGCGGACGCATATACCAGCGGCTGGGTGTATGAAGAGGGTAAAGGGCTGGATAAAGGGCGCAGGAGCTGCAGTCAGTTACAATGATCATGCTATGTGACGTGACATAAATAAAATGCATGCAAGTCGGTCTACCGTTGACGCAGGCAAAAGTCGCTAACCCAAAGCAGGCACCTTCCCTCCCTCCCGAAAAAGGGAAGAAAAAAAAAAGAGCAGGAACTCCACCGGATGCACGGTCATGTGAGAACGACGTGACCGCATCTTCCCCTGTAGGTGATCTCAGGTGTAGTAACACATGAGAGAGACATGGGCCAGGCCCCACTAGTGACTTAAACATGATCCAAACAGCGATTCTTTTTCTTTTTGTGTCGATTAATTAATGAACAGTAACATTTTTTAAAAAAAAAGATACAGCCACTGAAGAATCCACCGTAATGTTGGATGCTTGACTCCAAATAATGAGCCCAGCAACGGCTGTGTCTAAAACTGCGTAAGCACTTAGAGATACTTGGCATTGTACCATACAGGAACAAATTGCCATGTTTCTCACTGCTCTAGGACATGATAAGAAAAACGGTGATATTAGCTTTCATTTCACAAGGTCTGGTGAAACTGTTAGCCTTTTTTTTATGGCGGCCTCAATCAAGTTTTATATGCAATTGGACAACTTGGACCTGAAATGCTTAGAGCATCTCCAGGAGTACCTTATTTTTTTCTCCCCAAAATATGTAGTTTTGCAACTCCCGAAAACGTATTGCGAGGATAAAAGAAGGCCATCGCCGAGAGTTTCCCAAAAAAAAAACAAATTTTGGCCCCAAAACTTTTTTTTGCATCTTTTCCCGCGAGTTCGATCCGTCGCGCAGAAACCTACATCGGTCTCGTGTATCCCATCGCCACCTCCTCCTCCCTGCTGGCTGTGGCCACATCCCAGGCGACAGCAGGCACCTCCCACCCCGCCACTGCCTCCTTCTACCTTGTTGCGCCCTCCAACAGGCCGGCCGCAAGCACCTCCTAGCGAGCCCTCCACGTTAGACGTCATGAGTGGTCACAAATCACTACTGCAAAGAGAATTGAATGATTAATCATCAGGCGACGATGAATATTTGATCTTCTCAGTAGCTCAAATTGTGCAAACATATTCGAATCAAAGAGGAAGATATGGTGGTTCGGTCCCAGACCATATAGTTATTTATCGAGATAGGGAAGGCGGACAACAAAGGATGCTTCAAGATTACTTGGCTCATGAATTCGACTGCAAAAGGAGGCACGAGATTGATTAGCCCCGTGCACGTGATCTTTGCTAACATTCAACCATGCTGACACAACAACTTTATCCTCCTTCGGATTAAATTTTTTTGTCCTCTTCGAATAAGGCCTTGTACTGCGACGGCGCGGAGCACCTTCACGTGTATCTCATTAATTTCCTGGATCTCCTGTGTCACGGGAAAAGTGAAGTCTTCCAAACCAGCACCATCATCCACTTTCATGACCATGTTTGTCCAAAATCCACCCTCGACATTGGGAGGATCCTACAAGAATTCACGAATAAATCAATGTCCATAATCATGTACAAGAGAATAATTTTTACACCATCAGAGATCAGCATATATTGAAAAAAAATGCCCAAGATCTACACTATGGCTGGCAGTCTGAAGTCTGAACAGCACACGCTTGTGTTGATTGTCTGCACAAAGCTATGGGAGGCTGCTCGATACAGTAGAAAGGAACAGCGTGCCGTGTAGAATTGGAAATTCAAAATCGAGGGGCGTGTCACGACCCGCAGCTGAGAGGGAGGGCAGGCTTCCCGGCCAAGGCCATTGTACCACCCAGCGTGCGGACTGAAGCCACACGCAATCTCCAGGCCAAGGGAGGACGTGCAGGAACTTGTCGCGGGAAGGAAGAGACGGCGCGGGAAGCAGGAAACGGCGCGGGGAAATTGCGGATACGCGCGACTATGGTCCGCACATTTTTACGCACGATGGCGGTCGATTTGACAATTGCCAAAAGATGGGGAAGGGATATGGCCGGAGTACTCTTGGACATGAGTTTTTCTCTTTTTTCCAAAAAAAACATGGATAGGGAAGGGATATGGAGAACTCTTGGAGATGCTCTTAGACATCGCTCTCTCGCTATACCATCAATAGTTGTAGGCAACCCTCGGTTTGATCCCTATTTTAAGGTATGACCCTTCTCTATTTTATATCTAAATAGCCTATTAATAATATATTAGTATGTACTTATGTTCCTATACCAATTGAATGGCTAGGATTGCATCAGCGCAATTGATGGTACCCACATTCCTTGTAATGTTCCATCAAGGATTGTAGGTAGGTTCCATGGTAGAAAGTTTTTCCTACCCAAAATGTTCTTGCAGTGGTCAATTTTGATTTGATGTTCACGTGTGTAAGTGCTGGTTGGGAGGGGTCCTACGACATTCTCTTGAGCATCCAAATGGCCTTGAGTCCCTGAAGGTTGGTGTCTAGTCTACCTTTGGAACACTTACATATACAACTTAGTGATATTAATTGTGTTCCCAATGGCCTGGTAGGTAAATACTACCTTGCAGATGCGGGCTATGCAGCAAGGAGAGGATTTCTACCTCTTTTTCGTCAAACTCGATACCATTTGCATGAGTGGAGGGGCAATAGAGCGCAGACAGCAAATGAGCTTTTCAACCTAAAGCACTCATCCCTCCGAGTTAATATCGAGAGAGCATTTGGGACACCAAAAAATCGTTTCAAAGTGCTGACAACAAGACCATATTATCCCTTCTCTTCACAAGTATGAGTTGTCATAGCATGCTGTATTCTTCATAACTGGATGTTATAAAATGGGGGACCTGATGAACTAGTCTATAGCGAACAAAGTTGGTTTGAGAAGTATCTAAGAACAGCTGGACATGTTCAACGAGATTTACGTGAGGAACAGAGGGAAGTACTCCGAGACAGGGATGCCATAGCTAATAGCATGTGGAGAAATAGGAACAATGTTAGGCATGGCTGATGTGTGTTTTTCAATCATCTATGAAACTATTTATTATTTTTATGTTGCAATGTAAAGTAGTCCTTTTTATTGTATACATGGATTTCTTTGAATGAAATTCAGTTTCTTTACATGAAGTATCTTACATCCACATAGCCATATGAGGTATATGGATTTTGTCATCTCCGAAAATACTTTAAGTACTGTCACATGCAGGGATGGCAGGAAACAACGTTGTGTGGCAGCCCCAGGTGATGGAGGACATGCTACGATGCTACAAAGAGAAGATACAAGCTGAGGGAAGGCTATTGTTTTTTCGTGAGGTGCATCACGAGGAGTGCGCAAAACAGATTAATGTAAAGTATCACACAAATTTCACTCAGCGACAAGTTTACCACAAGTATCATAAGCTGAAAGGTCAATGGAAGGTTATACTGCAAGCAAAGAATTTAAGCGGAGCAAACTTTGATGATGTTAAGAAAATGATACTTTATGATGAAAAAGAGGTTGTCAGGATGCATAATGTAAGTTTTTATGTCCTTATAAATTTGATTTAGTTATGTTACTTATGTATTATAGTAAAGTACGAAATTAAGACTAGATATGTGCAGGACAAAGATCCAAGGGCGAAGTTTATAAACGTCCCCATCCATTGCTATGATGAGATGGAATTCATTTTTCAAGACAAGCATACAACTGGGGAGTTCAGTGTTCTACAAGCACCATACGATCTTCCTTCCACTCAGAATGGAGATTTAATTGGTGATAAGAATGCGAATCATGGTGAGGATGTTCACCCAGATTTGCAGTACGATTCAGAGTGCCTGGTTGAAGAGGATGGCAATAATGGGGAAGCTCATCTAGTAAGCGTCCTGCTGCTAGCAAGCCTGAAAAAGTGAAGAGGACTAAGCGTGATGATAGTGCCATCTGAGAGGTGACTCATGTTCTGCGTGATATGACTGACGCCATGCGCTTCACTCATGTGACCTCATGGTGGTGACAAACCCGCTTGAACTCCACGATATACAAAGGCTTAATTCTGTTCTTTCTAAAAAAAAGCTTAATTCTATTTCAAGAGCGCTTGCTTTCATCATCTCCTTGATGCTGTGATCTTCTGCTCATGAACCATACTCCAAAATTTTCATCACCGCCGAGTTGGGTGGTCCAATCATCGTCGGTTTCAGTTTCCACCCTCGTTGGTTATTATCGCTGGTTTACAACCAGAATGGCAGAATCACCGCTTCAGCAATCATGCGACAATGATAAGTTAATATCACCACCGGCTTCAATAATCACTCGACGGTGAACCCCAATTTTAAAAAAAAAACCAAAAAAAATGCCATCAGGGAGGCCTCACTAACGCCTTGCATGATGATGCCGATTGTGCGTCCAAGAACGCAAGAGGCACGCGAGATCGAGGACTGCTACATCTAGGCTAGGCACAAGTGTGAGCAGCGACTGGCTCGACTTGAGCAGCAAAAGGGGAATATATAGTGTGGCCTCTGATCCGGGACTCGGATGACAAACTAGACGCATCCGACGAGCGCGCGGATGATGGCTGGCACGTGCGTGACGTGCTTCCTTATTATTTCACATATTTTTTATGAATACAAAATATATATGTAAATACATTGAAAAGCTATTGAAACATACATTTGATGTATATATTTATCATATTTATGATGTGTCATCATATTGTTAGTCCCCCTTAACTAAAAGTCCTGGTTCCGCCACCGGTGTGACTGCTGGCGAGGCCGTGTCCGTGTGCACGAGTTTGATGAAGACAATGAGGTTGGCGAAGGCTACGGTAGCAACGCCCAGGAGCACGGACATACCAAGGTCTACAGGACTTCTAAGGGTATGTTTGGATCCTATGATCTAAAGTTTAGACTATTTTTAGTTGACTTGTGTAGTCAAAAAGTTTTGTGAGGCTGGCTAAATTTTAAACATAACTTTAGATGTTAAATATGAAGCCTCAAGAGTTAAAGTGGTCCAAAGTTTAGTAGCTAAACTTTGGCCATAGGATCAAACAGGGTCTCACACTATTTCTACAGCAACTTAAATCGATAACTTGTGACACTTGGTGAACTTTTTAATATAGCAAATTCAAAGGAAGAACCAAGAAATCCTTCCAGCACACAACACAATCACAATGCAGCTTTATAGTTACATTTTCCAACAGACGAACTGCATAGGTTTCTTGTTGTCAAGCACATTATTTGATCATGCAGTGCACGTGTGATAAGATCTTCTAGGCTTCTAACCTGCTAGCCGGGGCATGACATTCTTGAGCTTGTGCGAGCAACGACGTATGTGGTACTGTTGATGCCCCTGTTAGCAGGTGTACCATTTCAAGAGCTTGCATTCTAAGCTCTGTTGGATAATCCTTCACACATCCAATTCTGGGGCCAGCTCCAGTGCTCCATTTTAGGGATAACTTGAGGCCAAGCTGATAAGATTCAGTCTCGCTCTTGGATTTAATCCTCTCAAGAATTGGCTTCTGAGGGACATCGGTGCCTTTGGGGCTGTGTAGACCACCTGACAAGATTCTACGGTATGTTAGCTTTGCTTGTTCTGTTGGAGCATCCTTGCCTTCATCACCTTCCTTTGTGTCTGTAGAGAGAATCACTTGCGAAGGATTGGTATCAACAACAACGTTTTGTGCTTCATTAGGCATTGTGCCATCATGGTAGCCTTCTTTGGTGAATGGCCGCATCTGAATAACCAAAATAAGCTCCATATATATAATAAAACCATCTAGGCGGACATGTATATAGGTAAGTCAAAGTTATGGTGGCATTGATGTACCTCAATTTCTTTGAGATTAACTCCATTTTCGTCTAGAAATTTCATGAAATTATTGAGATCCTCTGTGCTTGGTTTGTAGTGACCACTATATGCCCAGATGGACTGATCAAGATAAGATAGTAAAAAAAATCAGAATTGGACATGTAAATAAACACAAAATCAAGGAAAAATATGGAATATGAAAAAAAATATTATCATTTTCTCATCGCTAAAAAGGAAATAGGGAAACAAAGTCGATGTTCTATTGTCCATTAGCTTGATAAGTAGCAAATCGAAAAGTATAGTAAGAAATATACAACATACCTTTATGCTATTCTAACTCCAGAAATCACATCATATATTTTTCAAATATCCACTAATCCTAGGTAAATATTGCATGTAATCTAGAAAATGTATACAATAGACATGAAACCAAGGAATAGCTAGGAAAGAAATACTGGGATGGGAGGGAGGGTGGATAGCACTATGTTACATAAGAATATGATACCAATAAAGTTTCTTGAACCAATAATTAATTATATCACAATAAAGCACAAGTTTTCATAGGGCATTATTGCACAACAATACTACCTTGATTACTCCAGCTTTTACAGTAATTTTCCCAGCCGCTATGGTGGCACCTCATGTTAAAAAGCTAGAGTGCTGAAATACACCTTTCTCCTTCTAGATGAATAAATCAGGTTATAGAGATAGGTAGTGGTCCAAATCATAAGCTAAAACAAATATGATAAAAGACTGTTTCTTAGCAATGCGCACATGGAAATCCTTGTAAAAGTAGACAAGCTACCTTGCCAGCATAAAGTCTTCTTGCTGTGCTCATGACAAAAATCCAATAAGCCTCTTTAGGACCTTGGTTTGTATCAAGTGGTTCTCCAGATTGCTTGTGGATAATTTTTCCCTCGGTAATAATGTATTCATAGAGCTCACGTTCTTCCTACAAAACATTTACGAAATATATGAGCATACAACCACTTGCTAATAGGTTTACTAGAAACAAAATTAAGACATGGAAACTTACAACCACTTGGGTGGCGGTGATGCTTATTTGTGTGTTCCGTGGATTTGTTCTCGGCGGCATACGTGAAGAAATTGTCACTTTAGGGGGGGTTAATTTTGGATACGCACGGCCACCCGGTTTTGCATGGTTACATTTGGGGAAGCCTTGTTTATATATTTTTTGTCTAATAAAATCCTTTGACTTTGAGCGAGAGAAGAAATGGAAGAGATTCAGTTTTCCTGGCATGGCAAATTTCTGACGTATATTCAGAGTCCATTGTTTGCCTATGGATGTGGTTTAGTGAATTTTCATACAGCGCTCGGTTGTTAAATGGTACTAATCACCAATTTCCACTGCCTTTGCTAGTTGTGGCAATGTTAATACTCCCCCCATTGCAATTATAGTTCACTTTTACTTTGTCCTAAACCAGGCTTCGTAAACTTTGACCAAGTTTATAGAAAAATACACCAACAGGTGGATACAGGATAAAAGATCACCTATGAAATATGTTTTGATATTGCATTTATTTAAACCTCTAGTTTTACTATATTTTTTTCTAAAAACATTGTTGAAGTTAGAGAAGTTTGACTTTATGTACCAAGTTATGCTTGCACAGTTCAAATATACCTATCAAAATTTAAAAATGGCTAGTCTTTTACATCTGTTGCTGCTAGTTTGCCAGTTGCCACAATTCGCTTGTATTGGTCTGTTAATTTCAGAAATTAAAAACTCCAACATTTTCAGAGACAACTGATGCTTCCCAACCTCGGCATGCTTTGATTTTTTATGTTATAGTTTTTATTTATACCATAATAACTGCTAATACGTCCATTGATATTGCAGAAGTTCCAGTTGTCTCGGAAACATCAGTTGCCGAAGATGACCAAGAGCTTGAGAAAGTAAAGATCCTCAAATCCAAGATCAAAGCTAATATTGCGGATTTGCCCAAGGTACTTGAGCAAATAAATGAAACTGTTGCTCGGTGTGAGAGGTTTTGTTAGTATCCATCCTGTGTTTCGAAAGAACTGTAGAGTTTGACACATCTTGCATGAGACTGGCTGATTCAGCATTATGTGTTTAGGTGTATTGGATCAGAAAACATTGTATCTAAGTGTTGTAGTTTCGGCGCTGACCATTTTGTTGCGTGAAATATCGTAGCATTGCTATGTTGAGGAAGCTAATTGTAAGTTAAACCTGGAAGAGAGAGATCTATGGAGCAGAAGTATTTAGGAGGTCTTGCATTTTCTGCATTAAAGATTGAATTTCTGGTAGAGTGATAGGACACCAGGTTGATCACGGATGCGTGTTTGTTCATGGCGTACTGCATGTGAAGTAATTATCTAAAGAAGATTGTGTGCTTGTTGATGGTTAGTTGACATCCTGACTTTTTAAGTGCAGAAAAAGTGTATATTTGTAATCCATAGTAACTCATTTCATCATGCAGACAGCAAGAACCTTTTCTCCCCTAGCTTCACCCTTGACCCTTGACGTGTGTGCTTTTTGTCCTGAAACGATATTCTCTTTAGAGCTGTACGTCAAAATACAGAGCACGAAGAAAACAGAATTCCGAGGGGAAGAGAAAACTTCTAGCGAGGCCCATCTTTGGAAGGAAAAGAAATGATTCCTAGGCCCGTCTGCAATGATGGGCTCAGCACAAAGGCTCTCACTCTGCAGCTACCTGTGTTTGCTGAGGTCTGAGGACCCCTGAAGAATTCTCAATGGTCAAAGCAAAACAGGCAAAATACATCATGTTATGCTAAGGCTGCTATACTGGTGTGCTGACTTGAGAGTATACACCTTGTTCTTGATGAATGCATAGCGGCTTTATCTGATGGCCAGCAGACTACTGCTGAGCTCTGAGGACTGACACATGTAATGCTGTGTACATTATTCCATTTACAAAGGATACAATATAAAGCAAGTTCCTTAACCACGGTAATGAAGCATACTATCACATCTGCTTCAAAGCTATCATATCTGAAATGTGACAGATTCTGCCCATAGCCTATTTCAGTTGCAGAACATTGCACTGTGCTTCTCTGAATGGAACCACAGGGCAGCGGAGAAGCAGCATGGACAAACCAGGATGTGATCTTTGCAGTGCTGAAAAATGATATTCCAGAATAGCAGTAACTGGCCAGCTGAAAAGCATGGTTTCGTGCTATTTGCGTGGCATAATAAGCTACTCTAAGTTCCTAACTTGGCTGGGGCAGGGAGGCCTGAATTGACGCAAGCGGTGATGTTGGCGATGTGACTTTAGTGGGGGACAAAGGAGGCAGTTTCCTTGACGCCGACGGAGTTGATGCCCTTGGCGACAGATCCACCATCTCCAGTGCCTGCATCCGGAGCTCCATTGGGTAGTCCTTGACACATCCAATTCTCGGACCAGCCCCAGTGCTCCATTTAAGGGACAGCCTGTGCCCGAGCTGATAGGACTTGGACTCGCTCTTGGATTTCATCCTCTCGAGAATCGCCTTCTGGGGGACTTCAGTGGCTCTAGGGCTTTGCAGACCACCCGATAAGGTCCTTTCGTAGGTTGGCCTGGCTTGTTCTTCAGGAGCGTTGTCTCCTTCATTGCCTTCTGTGGTGTTTGGAGGGGGAACCACTTGTGGAAGATCTGGTTCCATGATAGCTGAAGTAAACTTCTGTGAGTCATTAGGCACTGGATCTTCGTTGTAGTCTTCTCTGGTGGATGAGCGCACCTGCGACCAAAAACAAAGCTCACTAAATGAAACCATCTACCATTTGGTGGCATGAGCATAATTTCAACTGTTAATGTTTAAGATAGTGTACCTCAACTTCTTTGAGGTCAACTCCATTCTCTTCAAGTAAATTCATGATATTGTGGAGGTTCTCTGCACTAGGTTTGTAGTGACCGCTGTACGCCCAGATGGACTTCCAGAACAAATAGAAAAATTAAACCAAATGCACCGATGAAAACGTACACTAAAATGACGTAATCAAAGTAACAAAATGATATTATTATATGCTGCATAGCTCAAAAGTAGAAGGATGCGAAATAGTCATCTGAGTCCACATCAACTCGCACAGTGGTTGAATCAAGATAAGTAGATATCTGATGTGTACTGGACATTCAGAAACTATAGTTTCTGATATACTGCCAAAAGAATTGTGCCGAAAAAATTCTGTGCATGGATATTAATGTTCTGGTTTATATTTCATATTTGCCATTTAGAATGGATTGTCAAAAAATAGTTATTCATGGTAGCCCATGGAACAGCAAAGAATGGTTTGGAGGATCACACACAGTGAATGACACAAATAAAACATTTTGATCAAGAGCTTTTTACCTGTATGGCCCTGAAAAAAATACATCTTCCCGGTGTGACCTTATTTTTTTTGAACTTGCCCTGATACAAAATTTTCTTTCTTCTATGGCCTTCTGTCAAGTCTGTTAGGGTACTCTGTTAGTTTGCCCACTGGTTGATAAGAGAAATGTCTAAATTGCCCTTCAGTGTTTCTGTCAATTCCGCGGCATCCGATCCAGACCGACACCGAGCGGGCAGAAACACATGAGACCGAGGATGGGGGAGGGCTCCAAGACCGCCGCAGCCAGCCAGGGGCCACCGCCGGGATCTCCTGCAGGGTGTGTTCAAGCTGCGCATCGAGCAGCAGGGGCAGCCGTCGCTGGTGCCGCCGGCGGAGGAGATGCCTAGTGGCCTCTACTACCTCTCTAACCTGGACCAGAACATCGCCGTCATCGTGCAGACCGTGTACTGCTTCAGGGCGGCAGACGGCGCCGGCGACGGAATCAGCACCTGCGACGTGCTGAGGGAGTCGCTGGCGAAGGTGCTCGTCCACTACTACCCGCTCGCTGGGCGGCTGGCGATCTCGATCAAGCGAGGGGAAGCTGGTCGTGGACAGCACGGGTGAAGGCGCCGTGTTCGTGGAGGCCGAGGCGGACTGCGCCATGGAGGACATCGGCGACATCACCGACCCCGACCCCGACCCCGACCCCTCTGTGCTCAGCAGGCTCGCGTACAGCGTCCCCGGCGCCAGGAACATACTCAAGATGCCGCTGCTTGCAGCCCAGGTACGTACTATTTGCTGCTCATCTCTCCTGGATCGATGGACGGAGTTAATAACAATGGGCCATCGATCCATGGACATGCAAGGTGACCAAGTTCAAGTGTGGCTGCTTCGTGCTGGGGCTGGCCATCAACCACTGCATGTTCGGCGGTGTCGGCGCCATGCAGTTCGTCAACTCGTGGGGCACGCGGCCTCCCGCTGTCGCTCCCACCGGCCCTCGACCGCGCCGTCCTCCACGCGCGCGACCCGCCGCTCCGCAGGTCGACTTCCCGCACCACGAGTTTGCGCAGATCACTAACGACGGTGAGGACGACGACGGGGAGGACTCGGACTCCCAGCTCCTACACCGCTCGTTCTGGTTCACGCCAAGTTCCAGCGGCTCGTGGAGGAGGTGACCGCGGCCTGAAGGACGACAAGATGAAGAATCCGCATGCTTGTATACGCCAGTGCTGCGTGTCATTTGTGTTTCTTTTTTTTTTTTTTTGAAAACTTGTTTGTGTTGCCAGTGGCAGGGCTATGTTCTAGTGAACTCGTCCTTGTTAAATGATTAATGAAATTTTAATGAACGCACAATTATTGCCCGATTCAAGCTTGTTGTATGTGAGACCAATGTATGTTTGAAATTGCACTTTTAATTTGTGTGACTTTAATTATGTCATATGTGAGACTGAAACTATGGTTAATTGCAATGCATTTGTGTAATTTTTTATGCATTTGATAAGCTCATTTTATTGCAATATATTTGTGTACTTGATTATGTGTGTTATTATGTATTGTTATGTGTGAATTTATTTGCGTAACATTACTCCAAATGTACAAGAGACAAACAAAACTCTGCATTTTATTTATTTTTTGCCAGGGGTAAAATGGTCATTTTACCCTTGACTTAACACCGTCAAGTGCTCAAAACGGACGGAAGGCCATAGAAGGAAGGAAATTTCGTTTCGGGGCCATACAGGTAAGTTCAAAAAAAATAGGGCCACACAAGGAAGATGCATTTTTTCTAGGGCCATACAGGTAAAAGGCTCTTTGATCAAAGGTAAGAATAGCACAAGCAGGAATACCATGAAAGTAAAATACCGCGATATAAAACAAACATTCCAATAGGCAGTGGTTGCTAAAAAGAATACCTTGATCACTCCATTTTCTGCAGTAAATCTCCCAGCAGCTATAGTTGCACCTCCTGCCAAAAAGCTGGAGTGCTGGAATACGCCTCTCTGCTTCTGATGAATATATAGAAATAGGTTTAGCAGAAGTAAAGTAGCGAAATGCAACAAAGATATAATATTGTTTCAGCAGAGTGCGAAACTGCAAGTCATTGTACGACAGTAAAAGTAGACAAATTACCTTGCCAGCATAAAGCTTTTTTGCTGTACTCATAACAAATATCCATTTAGTCCCGTTAGGAACCCTTGTATCAAGTGGTTCTCCAGACTGTTTATGGATAACTTTTCCCTCGTTAATTATGTATTCATAGTGCTCACGCTCTTGCTGCAAAACAATGGACAAATGTAGTTTTATTAGTCATCCAAAGAGTCTGTTAAAACTTAAAACAAACCCCTTTTCCTGTTGTTAACTATGTTTAACGTTGCAAAAAGCAACTGTAGTTTTATTAGTCATCCAGATTCATGAACAAATGAAATATAATGTGAATAATAGCAGGCCAGGGTGTGAATGGATTCCATTCATATTTCAGATGTAACAATAATTCAGACTTGAGGCTACATCAAATGCAGTTCATATATAAAACAATTTTATGTAGTAACTAGAAGATGAAAGATACATGTTTTATTTGATAAAAAAATTAAAGGCAAACTTGGAGAAAAGTTTTTTTTGAAAAGATAGTGATAAAATCAACAAAAGGTTCGTTCAAAAAATAAAATCAACAAAGGAAAGTTTTATGACACCGACATGAGATTTTGTGGATGAAGTGAGTCAAGCCATCTTACTGCTCTTCACAGAAAATTTTCAGCAAGGATATATGTCACTGGCTCTAAATAAAGGCAGGTAGCCGTTGGTGGAACATATCTTACCGGACCAAGATACATAATGCATTGCTTCTTGAGCAAAGCTCTTGGACATTCAGGAAGGTCTAGATCCTTTCCCTCTCCAACATCAAGCCTACATATGCACAAATACTAACTTAAATGGTTGTGCCCTCAAACTGATAACTGAAATTCCAGGTATGAACAGACATTCCTATGGTGACTGAAATCTCTGGAATGAGTAGACATTTGAATATGTACATCTCTTTTCCATCAGTTGTGCCGATTGCGCTACTTTGTTCAAACAACAGAATTTGCCAATGTGATTATGGCTCCTGGAAGTTGCAGTGAGGTTCTTACCAATAGAAGAATGGCTGGCCAGCTTGGCTTTTGCACCATTCATCATAGTAGAAGTGCAGGTTGTGCCCATATCTATGCCGCGGGTCGATCTACACAGAACAAATGAATACAGCTATAAAGGTTCCATTGCATAGTGTTGCAAACAACTGACTACCACTGTATCAAGAAACGGACATACAGTAACTTTTATGAGCTGAACAGGTGGACATTTTTATGATCCACACATGGCTAAAGCAATAATGTCCAAGTCAAGTGATAATGTAAAGCAGCCTCTTTTCACACACATATAGGAACAGCACCCAAAAAAAAAATCCAAAGCAATACTACTAAACTAAAAGGCAGTACTAGTGGATTATTAGTACGGTTATGTACTCACAGCTTCGATCCAGTGCTGGAAAGCCAGCTTGAGGGCCTTGCTGTCTCTGGATAAACCCTGACCCACCTGTTGCAATGCAAGCCAGTGACATGAGCAACAGAGGACTGAAGAAGTCTGAAGCAAATTGGTTTCTGGTGAACACGAGGGACTTTTTCTCTGGTAGTGGTAGCAGTTGGGAGTTGGGACCTTGGACGCGTTGAGGCTGACGCGGTTCCAGCGCGAGGCGGCGGTCTCCGGCTTGGGCTCGTCGAAGAAGGAGACGGTGCTGTGCTCCAGGCGCGCGTAGTCCAGCGCCTGCCACCTTCATTCATCATCCCAACCACAAATCCTATCAGTCTCAATCAAAACTCCACCTCAGGGGGGGAAGCTCTTTTGTAACTGTAACCGATTTCCGACACCCGTAACGTAAATAAACATCAAGAAGAGCCAAATTCAGGCATTTTTTTTCCTGGGACACCAAAATCTCCAAGAACCAAAGGAGGGCCCTTTCGATGATGGAACGGAACAGCACATGATCCAGCAAGAACCAGGGAACAGCCAATCCCCAAGAAGACCAAAGGGGGGGCGCATGCCGCCGCTCCGGACAGAGGGGAGGAAAGCACACCAGAGGCATGGGCCATGGAGAAGAAGAGGAAAAGGATCCGAAGAAGATACCATACCAGAGCTCCTCGACGACGACGGCGGAGTCGGCGAGCTTCCGCCGGGTCCGGTAGCTGCGGTACACCTTCTGCAGCTTGGTGGCCGCGCCATTCTCGCCGGCCCCCTCCACCGGCGAGGGAGGAGGCTCCAGCTTATCCGGCCCCGCCGCCTCCACCTCCATTCCTCTGAGATTGGGGAGCGAAGGGTCCGACGCGCTAAACTTGGACCGAGCCGGCAATTAGTTCGTCCGCGGAGGCGAGGGCGAGAATGGCTCTGCGCCCGGCACTCGTGCAGTGTGTCAAGGACGAGGAGGGGCAGGTGGGAGTTTAATCTGTGGATTAACACGCGAGCCGAGGCCCGAGGGAATAATTAAAGGCGATTAATCTAGAACGGGGAGCAGGGCGGGGATCGGGGTATCGCATTCGCGGGAGGAACGGGAACCGGCCCGCGGATACGACCGCCCATAGCTTCCGTATTTTTTCATCCACAAAAAGTATTTTTCTTTCGTCGCAAAATAGTCTACAGTACTTTTAACCCTGGTTTGGCTGTTCGTTTCGGCTGAAACGATCGTGGATTATTTGGTGTCAGAGAAAAATATTGTTAATCCGCGATCGACCGAGTGAACAGGGCAGCCGAGCGAACAGGGCAGACGACGACGAGTCGTTCGCGCCACATACTGGTTCTTGGCTCTTGTCCCGTGGCGGGGGTGGCGCCATAACTGCGCGTGGCTGGCCCACTTGTCATAAAGTAAATAGCGCATGAGCAAAGGCGTGGGTGGTGCAATTCCTAGCGTCTGAATGTCCGGACGGGATATCGCGTTAGGACGCGGCTCTCACACCTGTGTCCCGCATCCCGTCCAACACGGGAAATCCGTGTTTGCTTCCCGTCCAACACCCCGCGTCCACATCGATCCCGCCCAGCTCCAGTGCCCGTGTCCGCCCTTGCCCCCGCGCCTACCCCATGCCGGCACGGGAGAAATCCACGTGGGTTGACCCACGGCTACGCCCCAGCAGCAGCGACAGGCCGTTGTCCACTAGCCATCGACGCCGTGCAACACCCCGATCTACTTTTAAAATATCTAGATAAAATATTTGCAACATACGTCTGAAATAGATGAAACACTTGAAACATGCGTGTATAGGTATAGCAACCTATGCAACATCTAGATTTACGTTTGCAGCATCTAGGTAAAACATTTACAACATAAGTATGAAACATATGAAACACTTGAAATATACACTTAAAACATGTGGGTAGAGCCATGACAACATATGCAACATCCAAATGGAGCACTTAAAACATACGTCTGAAACACTTGAAACATAGGCTTGCAACATGCGTCATTGTTATTGCAACATATGCAACATCGTAGATCTACTTTTGTAACATCCAGATGAAACACTTGAAACATAAGTTTGAAAACTGCTGAAACACATAAAACACAGCGCCGCCGACGACCATGGCCGACCTGGTGTGGAACTACGGTAGCCAGCAAGCTCAAGTCCAAGGGACGTCGAGAGCGGCCCAGCATATACCCAGGCGCAGGGGCAGGCCTCCCCTTCCTGCCGTGGTATCTTCGGCCGGCCGCAGAGCTCGCCATGGCCGCGACGGCGCGAGGTGGATGGGGGCGCGGCGCGGGCGCAGATGGGGGCTGGATGCGGCGCACCCATGCTGGAGAACGCGAGCTAGAGAAGGCCGCCGGGCTAGAGAAGGTGCATGGTGGATGGGGACTGTGGTCGCATATGTGCAGCGGTGGAGAAAGGAAAATGCCGCTGTCTTTTTTTAAGAAACTATGAAACACTTAAGATGAAGCGGAGCAGGCCTGTTGGTCCGGAAGGCTGCGTAGGCCCGCGAACAGGGGAGTCTGGATGGATATGACTAGATGGACATCCTCACTAGAGAATTTCCGTTCATGCTACAGTATGTTACTTATTTTAGGTGCTCTCATTTTCCTGGATTTATTCTAGGATTTTACGAAGCGAGGCGCCTATGCTGACTTCGTGAATCTCGATATCAGCCAGCTCAGTCCTTTGGAGGTTTTCATTGGGGTGGGGTTTACGTACGTGTATTTATAGGGGTGAGTGTACGTGTATGTTGTTGACACCTATGTTGTACTGTGTAGCGTCAGGAGTACTCTTAGGTTGGTGGAGCTCCCATGGACTTCGGGTTATAATATAGTAATAAACTATTTTATTTCTCCTCTCGAAACAAATTAGGAGCATATGAAACCACTATCTTTTATTTCACAAGTTGCGGCTCCTTTGGATATTAATGGTCCCGTTCGTTTCGCTGAAAAAAGATGCCAAAACATGGTTCCGGTTGATTTATTGTGAGAAAAAAAAATTATTCCGACTGAAAAAACAAGCTAAAAAATACAGATTATAAGTCAAGCGAACAGGGTCATTATAGTAAAGAGTTAAAATTGTTGTTTGAAGCCGTGTTAAATAGGATCTTAATGTAAAGCAGAAGTGAGCAATGAGTGATGGATGAAACCACATGACTTAGGGCACGTACAACGGGACCCTTTGAGCCATCTGCGTCGAGAAAATTTTGCAAAAACACCCCTCGCAAGCAGCAAACGGCATCGGGTCATCGTCTCGTGAGGCGTCGGCTTCGGCCCATGCTCCGATGAATAAACTACGCACGAACGGATCTCGTGTGGGTGAGAGCGACGCAGCAGTCCACGGAAGTGTTTGTTAGCTTCTTGTCCTCTTCAAAGAATACACAAATTTACTAAAACTTATAATATATATATATAATCAAATTTGAATCCAAAAATTATGATTCAAATTTTGTTAAGTTCCTTCCGACCAGAACTACAACCAGAAGTGATTAGTATAGTGCCCGTGCTAACGTCACGACTTCATTTAAGAAATGCACATGAAAAGTACAGAAAGACAATTACGAGAGATTTCAATTCATCGTATCATTTCTAGTATATTATAGAGCTGGAGAGGGATCCATGGCCGGTGGTGTGGAGCGTTGAGAGTCGGGACATGGTGCCATTCTTTTATTTCGCATTCGCAGGCTTCCAGCCCTGGTCGCGACGTGCGCGGGGCGCGTTCGAAGCCGCGGATTGGTGAGAAGCCAAGCATCACACGTCAAAAATCGGCCGTCGAATTTGGTTTAAGTGTTTTATTAGCCTTTGATTTTATTAGAGACGAAAGTCTGTGTATATTTTTCTGGGTGCATAATAGTTGGAGGCTCTTAGTGGGGATGTTTTTCTAGGGATATCTAGTATAATTTTGATTAGTCCATTATAGTAGAGATAAAACACATGTCACACCTTGAAGGTTCTCTGTATATCTTATTTTGTGGAACTGTTTGTATTTTTTTAAAAACTATTTTTTCAATACAAATAAAAAATTACGGTAACCTACTCGTATTGGTATTACGACACTGAGAAAAATATATTCATGATTGATTATGTTGTTGTAATTAATATTCTAAAATATTGTAATTATATTCAACTTAATTATGCTGGATCTATTTCGTATTAAGTAGCAATACACTAGTATACAAGGATCATATTCATGTTTAATCGTGGTAACATACAAGCATTAAACAACTTGTAGACCGTTAAATAGACGACCTATTGTACGAGCTATCTATTTAACTGTCTGTGCGTGAGTTTTAAAAACTTATAGACAACAGGCTGTCTATGGGTTGTACATGCCCTTATCGTATAGCACAAGTGAGCAATAGTTATGTACGTTTTTAAGTTTATTGATCATGTTATCTTCACGACAATTAGCTGTATATATATGACTCATCCATATTCGTAAACAGAGTGCAAGGTGTTTCATCTTCAGGCCTGCTCTAATTAAGCCTGATGTCCTAATGTCTTATTTGGATCCTACGATCTAAAACTTAGCCGCTAAAGTTTTAGATCATGTTGGGCTGGCTGGAAAAAAAGCTGATGTTGATGCTAATACTGATTCGTTATAAGAGGAAAACACTGTTATTTCGCTGAAACGATATAGCTGATAAGTTCGAGCGAGCAGGACCTTAGCTTTTTGCGACTAAGTTTCTAAAAAAAACGGTAGCAATATTGCTATTATTTTTCTACAGTACTCCCTACGTTTCTGATTATAAAACGTTTTAGCTTAGATATATTATTTTAACTATGTTTCTAAGTACAGTGTATATCTAAGTATGTAAGTCAAAATATTTTATAATTTGAAACTAGAGTAATGAGCCACCAGTTATTTGTATTCGTGTCGGGGCTGGGAAGACTGACCGAGTCAGGGTCAAGGAGAGCAGCACGCGCGCTGGCCTGCCTTGTGCGGCTGGCTCGCTCCTTACTGGTGGCCCGGGTGAGGCCTCGCCGGAGCGTGTTTGACCGGCGCCCGGCCGGCGACCGACAGGTGCGCCGTGCCGGGGTCATGCATGCCCACCCACGCGGGGCAGCGGTCGCTCTCCGCGCCGGATCTGGACGGGACGGGACGAGGCTCTCTGGTCGCCGTCGCCGTCGTGGATTCGTGGCCGCACAGGTACGTGCACGCACGACATTGTACCGAGGGTGTGTTTAGTTCGCGAAACAAAAAAATTTTTTAGACGTCATATTAGATATTTCAGGGATGTAGGAAGGGGTTTTTGGATACTAATAAAAAAACTAATTATATAGCTCGTCTGAAAACTACGAGACGAATTTATTAAGCCTAATTAATCCAGCATTAGCGCATGTTGGTTACTGTAGCACTTATGGTTAATCATGTCCTAATTAGGCTTAAAACATTCGTCTCGCGATCTCAAACCAAACTGTACAGTTAGTTTTTTTCGTCTATATTTAATACTCTATATATGTGCGGTAAGATTTGACGTGACATTTTGGGTGAAATTTTTTTGAACTAAACAGCGCCTGACATGGGCCCAGCTACGCTGGCTCTTAGCTACTAGTGTGAACTGAATCAGCGTCCTCCATTGCATCGGTCGGTCTGCATGTTGCTATTGCACGAATCATGTGGGCCCGTCAGCACCTCGCGTCCTACCGTGTACAGTACGTATGCTAGGCTAGGCACGGAGCGGATGCGCTGTCCGTGCCGGCCAAACAAATACTCCTCGGTAGAAGAAGTCGTTTTAGACCGCGATAAGGTCTTCCAAACATAATTTTCACTTCTTGTTTCTATAAGGATATTTATTAAAAAATAATATATGTATATTTTTATAAAAATATTTTTTAAGACAAATTTATTCATATAGTTTTTACATTTTTAAACTCAATACCTTAAAAGTTATTTATAGTTTATATTCCAAATGTTTGACTCAAACCTTGTCCAAAATAACTTCCTTTATCCACATTGAGGGACTATTTACTGTTTTCTTCAAAATCAAACATTACTATTTTTGACCATTTATTTTTTTAAAAATATTATAGTTTTATGGCATTTGAATTATAGATATGAAATATGTCTTATGGTGAATCCAAAAATATAAATATAATGTTAGGAACTTATCTAATATTTTTTAAACTGATGGTCAAAGAAAATGGAGAGAATACATATTCCGTCTCAACATAAATACACTCTAAGGATTTTTTGGGAAAAAAAATCAATGTTATATGAAAATTACATACTTTACTCTTATCAAAAGCTATCTCAACATGTAATGATTGCACTTTAGAAATAGATAAAGGCCATATTCGCTTGAACTTATCAGCCGTACCGTTTCAGCGAAATAATAGTGTTTTTCTTCTCACAACAAATCAATATGAGCATCAGCATCAGCTGTTTTTCCAGCCAGCCGAATAGGGCCAAAATAAAAAATATCTGCTACAACTAGGTGGACCATACTTAGAAGTGCATTTTTTTTAGAATAAATTTCAAATGCTAGAAATATGTTTATTTTAATCTTACGGCAGAGGAAGTACGTAGTTAGCACCGGCCGGTAGATAAAAAATTTCTAAGATATCATATAGACATACATGTAGAAATTATATTCTAATGTATAGTTTTTAAAAAATAAGTTTTTCTTTAACCACAATTCACATGTCTTCTCTTTTCATTATCCACCTATTACATCTCTTCGTATCTTGGTTTGCCTTTAGATACAGAGGGTGTTTCCTTGAGCCAAAAACAGCAGCTGCGAGGAACAGCTTGCTGAGGAACAGTGTAATAGTTGCTTGTCTACGAGACTATTTTTTTATCTTTCTTTTTTTATTCCAATATTATGTTAGCATTTCCCTTAGTTAACATCTTTGTGATGACTATAAAAGTCATCCTAGCTTTAGCTTTTGGGTTGGCATAGATAAGCCCTGAAATTAAACGAGCCATAAACACCGCACCAACTAGATGTACGGGGAAATGATTTACCAAGCCCTCCTCCTCTCCTACCCACCAACCAGCAGGAGACCATGTGTAACGTTTCAGAGTGACGTCCACCGGTTCACGGACTGAAATATCGACGGGACGTGGGACACTACTATTCGATGCAGGCCGTCGTTTTCGGTGCATAAACTCTCTCAACGTAACCGCAACTTCTTTAAATGCTAAACAGGAACTATTGTCTGTGCAGTGGGTACGTACTTCGTCCTGGAAATTTGAGATGTAGGGCGCACGAATTTGCCTGATAATTGACTCTTTTCTACTACCGTGATGGTCCCACACCACACAAATACAGACTTGCCAGGTCCTAACAAAGCAAGAAATGTAAGGTTAAACATGATAGCTATGTAGCTTAACTACTACGTGACAAGGCATCGTCCAGAATTTGTGATTTTTGTATGGATTTATCTACCTTGACTTCTTTTGACCAAGTACCTAGGTAGACGTACACCCTATTTCTTTTAAAGGAGGACGGTAAAAACTTTATCGTAATTTTTATTAAAAGAAATATATAAACAACCGGGTCGAAAAACCACCGACTAGGATACAAAGACCAATAGCTCAAGCACAAAGGCCGACTACTAAAACTTTACACAACTTCTAGCGCATGAGGCAACAACTCAGTCGAAAAGACCAAACTACCAGCTTCATTCACTCTAACACTAACTCTACTAACAACTTGAACAACACACTTAGCACAACTGGAGATAGACTATGGACCTTAAGTAACTAAGGTCCTGTTTGGATCAAGCAGATAGTAGTTGGCTGCTAATAATTAGTTCCTTGGATCCAAACAGGTCTAGTTAATAGTTTAGCTAATTGTTAGCTTAATACTCAACTAACGACTATTTCACTAGTTGAACTGAAGTAGCAAATAGTAGCTAATAATAGTTGTGACCTATTAACTAGCAAATTATTAGTAGCTAATTGATCCAAACAAGCCCTAAAGCTAAAAGAAAATGGAAGGCCGGCCGATTTTGTTAATTTGTTCCCGAAGTACAGTACATGTAACAAGTCTTTTTAAGAGTTTTTTCATGTCCACTCCCATCCAAAAATGGTTGGAAAATGCTAAGTAAAGAGTGCGCACGCTCCACTCGTTCTGCACGCACACCCACCCATACGGCCTCCGCGCACCCTCCTGCACGGCCTCCACTAGACGCGCACGCTCCACTCGTTCCTCCCCACCGCACGCCCCCACCTCTCTCTCTCTCTCTCTCTCTCTCTCTCTCTCTCTCTCTCTCTCTCTCTCCGATGAGCACCTCATCGGTGTGCGAGCTAGGGTTTCGCCAACAAAACCCTAGCTCACCGCAGCAGGGTGGCGGCGGGGTGAGGGCGCTGTAGTGGGGGAAGAGAGAGCTGCTGAGTTTTTTTTGCGACTCAAATCTATGCTACAGAGGTATGCGCACGGGAAGTTAAAATCCTACGCGCGCACGCTCTAGCAACGTCCAAAATGGTTTGCAACCGATATGTTTCCGATGGAACACATTTGGCCACGTTCATTGTCGACAAAATATCATCGGCAGTCCTCCGAGGGGTATCCCACGAAGGTAGATTGATCCGCGGAGGTGCGTGTATTCAAGAACAAGAAGGCAATAGAGACACAAGAGTTAGACAGGTTCGGGCTGCCAGCACGACGTAATACCCTACTCCTGTGGTCTGTTGGTTTGTATTGGCTATCATATAATATTGCGTGTGTTTTGAGGAGGCCCCCTATCCACCTTATATAGCCAGGGGGTAGGGTTACAAGTCGATTAGATCTAGGAGATAACCGGTAAGTAATAACAGGTTACAGAAATCACAGGATCAAGCATATCCTAACAAATCTCGTAGCATTTTCAGGATATTGCCCTTGATGTCTTACGGTACACGTCGAGCAGCACCGTGCACCATAAGTCTTTGTCTTGTGGGCTAGACCACCCTGGCCGCACGACGCATGTCACTTGCCGTGGGTACCTAGGGTTATACCCCCCACAGCTAGTCCCCGAGCGCCTTGTATCCTTTGAGCAACGTAGTCTTGAACAAGTCCGACTAGTTTGACGTGAAGCCAACTAGTTTAACTGGTGATCCGAGCAGTGGAAGTCGAAGTCGACCAGTTTAACTAGTGACCTAGGCGGTGAAAATTAAAGCCGATCAGTTTAATTGGTGACCTAGGTGGTGAAAGTCAATGCCGACCAATTTAACTAGTTAGAAGACCTTGGACTTAGCCAAGTAAGGCTTGCCAAAAGGATGTGAGGGGCTCAAGATAAAATTTGAAAATTCTTCCCCTTAGGAGAAGTGTAGCCACTTAAACTCCATCAATAAGGACTACATTCATTGCTAGGTGAAGTATAGTCACTTAGTCCCCGAGCCTGCTGGAAGATAAAGAATGAATCTTGAAGTAGGGTCAAAGAAAAGAAGTCTGAAAGCTTACCGACATCATCTGACATGCACGTATTAAGACCCTAGACGTGCTGCCCAAGATCAGTGTAACACCTCTGGTGTTACGAGCTCGTTTAGCACCAAGATTTAGACTTAAGAGAAATCAGCCAATAAATTTTTGGGTTTTTAAAAACATACGTGGAATGACGAGTGAGTCTTATGTGGTTCGCTTTGATGGACTAAACTAAATATCTGAGTTAATTCACTTAGTGCATAAAAGTATTTAAAAATGTCCGATAACGATTCTAGCAAGTAAATGACGAATGGCTTGTTCTGTTGGATTGAGCATGAAAACAATTTTTATAAACAAAGAAAAATATAACTTGTAATTGGTACTTAATGAAATTTGAAGTGCAAGTTTAGTAGATGAAAATGCAACTCTTGTTTTGGTGAGTAAAAGTTATTCAATAGTATATATGATAGCTCAGAAATCAGATCTGTGATTTAAACTAGAACCTTTCATTGAGTCGGCGAGAAATTGGATTTATGTTTGAAAGGTCAATTTTGGCAAATTATGTTGAGCAAAATAGTTCAATAGTGCTTAAGTATTTCGCTCCTATGGGTTAGTATGCAGTATGGGCTAGGTCATGATATACTTGTTAGTTGAAATCGATAGGGTTTAGACCTTTTAGAAATTAAGGCAAAGAGCGCTAGTGGATATTAGTTCAAAACTAAAAGCTATAATGTTATGCTTTTGCACAGTTGGTTGCATCGGAGTAAGTACTTGAGCATGGGACATGTCATAGTTGCGTTAGGGGTTACGACGCTCACTCTAAAATTAACCGAACTTCGCTAGAACGCGTTGGGGACGTGTCGTTGGCGCTCTATTCATGAACCGGCAACTGTAGTGAACGATCTCGGCCGCTCACCCCAACTACCTCGTCCCGCTCGTTCTCGGTCGTTCATGCCACCTACCCGAGCTACTGCTGCTGCATACTGCATTCGCCTTGTAGTTTCTCTTTCTCGGTCTCTGCCTCAGTTGCCTGCCTTGGCCAAGCCGAGTACCCGCTATGGCAGCGCCTACCGTCGCTCGGCCTTCGCGTGTGTGTGTGAGCGCGTGCAAGTCCTCACAGCATGCGCTGGACCGCAGCCCCACCTCCTGCTCCCCCCACGTCGCCGCTCTCCTCCCGCTCAATGAGGCCTACGCGCGGCTCCACCTCGCCTCGCTCCTCCTAGCACCCCATGGCTCCTTCTGCTGCCACGTAGCGCCCACTGTGGCCGCTTCCACCGCCGCCACCACTCGCACGAGCGCGCCATGCCGCCTGGTGCCGAGGAGCCGTCCTACCAGTGCCGCACTCCCACGCTCCTTTTCTGACTCCGCTGCACTCCACAGCGCGCTCGCTTCCTTTGATTGCTGCCGTTCGTGTGAGCGTGCCTGGGCCCATGTCGCCCCGCGCCACCCCTCGGTGTGCCATGGCTGCCCACGCGTGCGGCCAGAGCCACCGATTTGTGCCGCCATGATGGGCGCGAGTGGCCATCGTGCTGTGCCCCGCCTCGATCTGCGCCGTGGCTAGGCCCGGGTCCGGTCGTGGTCTGCGCACCTCCCCACGATGCCCCGCGACAGCACCGCCGCCGGTGAGCCACCCCATCGGCCGGCGGAGTACCTCCCCGGCTCGATGCTCTGTTTTGAGGTAGAAAAGGACTTGAACACAAATAGAAATTTTTACTGTGTCCACTTTGCATAAATGCTAGACTCATAGATTTGCAAATAGGGGCTTAGTTAATTTTGGGGAAACCCAGTGGCCTCTTTGCGATTGTACCGTAGCCTTGACTGGCCACGTGGGCTAGCCTGTTGCCACCGCGCCTTGGCCGCTCGTGCCCACGCACTGGGTCGGCCTGTTGCCGCTGCGCCTGGGCCGCGCGTGCTCGCCCCGCCTGGGCTGCCTTTCTCGCTGGACCAGGCCGAGCTCGGCTGAATACTTGGAAATTCATAGTAAATCATAGAAAAATCATAAAAATGCCAAACCAATTTTGTTAAGTTTCTAAAATCATGATCTATCTATTAGCATAATTGGTTCATCTAATTTTAAATTGTTCCTGGGGTTGCTCTAATTATTTTAAAATGTTTAGTATTGTTAAAATGTGAACTTGTAAAAATTTCTATGATAAATCGGTGATAGTGTTGATGCTAAAATTTTTACAGTAAATTACTAATATTATTAGCTGCTCACTATAATTTTTGTAGCTCCAGAATAGTTAGTTTGCTAGATAGATAATGATGCCCTATTTTGAATAAATATTAAATCAATAGAATAGAATATGGAAACACCTTGGAACTTTATAACTAAACAATTATTGGGAAATGACACCTGTCTTGACAATGTTGATACATGGAATAGTACATTAGTCATTAGAGCTAGCTTGTTAGTTCGTAGTATGTACTATGTGTTAAGAGTTATTGTTGCCTTGTTAATTAACTGATGCATCATCTCTACATCGCATTGCATACCGTAATAGGGACGATGATGGATCGTGGAGTCAATTGGAATAGCTAAAAAGATGATGCCAGGGATCATGTCACGAAGATGGAATGCTAACTTTTGGTTATATTTTACCCAGGCAAGCTCCGGTACATAACCCCTACTTTTCTGCACTTTAAATTATACTTGTGCATTAAGTTTTAAGGAGTTGAATGAAACCTACTTGCATATATATATATCTTTATCCTATGAGTCTTACTAGTATGACAGGACCATGTAGATTGCTATGCTACAGGACTCCAGTAGAAGTCGAGTGATTGCCTGTCACTCGTGAGAGATAGGAAATATATTACTGGATTATTATCACTCATGATAAAATGGTGGAAAGGAAAAATGGAGACTAGACGGGGATATGGTATGGGTATTGGTGGGTGTTAGTGGTTGTGTCCTACGGCCAACAGGGCATAGCTTGGTTATACTTTTTCTCTGTTTGTGTCGGTTAAGGACCGACTGTTGCATTAGGTTCTAGGCAGGTCGCGGACTTATTTTTCTGAGCACATACTTGGGTATGAGCATAGGAAATACTTGTTACTCTCTTATCATGGGTTCTAGCTCTTTCCGAACTGACTTTTAGGATGGTTTTTGGGTGGAGGTCCTTGCACCGCACTGAGTCCGAGACTCAGGGGTGGGGGCTTAGAGTCCATGTTTGGATAGGGACCTAGACCCTGTGATAGGAGGGTAGTGGGTTGGTCCTACTTGTGCCTGGTGTACAAGTGAGGTATGTGTTTCGGGGTACCTAACTGGGCTCATTGATTCATGAATCGCCGTTGTGTCGGTACAACTTGTCTACGGTCTAGCAACGTAGTAAGAACTGGAAGATGAAAGATGGTATAAGGATTCTGATTGCTTACCACCTGCTTGAAAGTAGTATAGGTGTTTACATAGAATGATTAGTTAATTAACCAATGTTGACTGCTAATAAAATCGAATATAAGGGCACACTTTTAGTAATGCTCGCTGCAGATACAATAAACCCATAAGCTAGATAACCTTGTATATCCTTAGAGTCTTCTCTTTTCTCCTATCGGGTAAGTCTTGCTGAGTACAATTAAGTACTTAGAGTTTTATTTCCCCCTGTTGCAGGTGACAGGCAGATGCTAGAGCTGACTCTTGTGTGTGGATTCCTCCTGGTGGGTTCAGAGGGAATTCCTTTATGCTGTGATCATAGTCTTTATCTATAACCCTCACTAAATGTTTTTATAAATGGAAATTTTATAATATGTTGTCATAGTTTATGTATATCAATACTTCATCATGTCATGAATATATGTTATTTTCGCTGTAACTCTGATCACATGTTTATATTCTGCTGTCAAATTAAATTGTTCATAACTCTGATAATATGATCATATTCTGCTATTATCAATAGTAAATATTATACTCTGATGTTGCATAAAAAGTGATGTAAGAAATTATTAAGAATGATGTAAGCTTTATTCTCTCATTTGTGATCCTGATGAAAAAATTTGGATTTTCGGGTTCTCCCTTGGGGTGTGCCCGATGAAACTACGTAATTTGGTGTTCTCCCTTGAGTACTTAGTGTCTAACAGAAGACAAGTACTCTTAGGTGGCATTAGATTAGGCAGTTCTACCACAGGTGGTATCAGAGCATAAATGAGGAAATAAAGCTTCAGAACCTATTTCCAAACTAAAATTTGACAAAAAATTCTTTTCAAAAAAAGAATAGGACGTTTGTATGCGAAGTTATATAAGTAGCCCTATTACTATGGTTATGTATCTAGGATAGATGGTACTCTACTGACTTAGGTAGGCTTACTCAAGTTTTCTGTAGGTACACTAACCCCGAGCATAGTCCGATAGTATCGACTAGCTATAAAGAGAGAACGATATGCCAAAAATCTAAGAATGGTTGCCCTATTGTTGGCCACAGTGGAAGGACGTATAGGAAATGCACTCATGCATATCTTGGTTGTGCATTGTAGTGCCTATATTGCTTGCGGATATGCCATTCATAGGTGTCACGCGTGTCGTATTGTGCATGACTGACCCGTCCTGTTCTGGAGTTATTTCTGCACTGTGGCTTCATGCTCCGTGTTCGCCGGTGGTTCATGCCTGTTGCGACCCATGTCTCCCTATACTCTTTTCTGTGCTCTTGTCGGACACTTTCCCTGCAATCGTACTAGTCATTAATGGCCTTGGACGTCGCTCGCTTCGAACGCGCAGAATTTTGGTCGATTCATTCGTAGTAATCCCATGCAGGAGCCCTAGTGGACTGCGCTAGGACCACTGGCCGCTCTGCCTTTATAAGCAGGGCCTGGCTTAGCTATTGGTACTACCACTCGGTGCACTTTAGCTAGTCTAGCTTTTCCTTTGAGCAAGCTTTTCGCTAAGTCCTTCCTTGCAACCACCGCTAGGAATGATAGGAGCCTATGTTAGTAGTTACTACCTGAACGTTGAGGGTTTTCTCAGAATCCTACATGCCACCCTATAAAAGCTCAGAGTCAAAGATCGTCCTAAGTATGAGGGTCATGAGTATGACAAGCATGGCACTGAGCGGTGTGAGGTTACTATCTACATTGGGAAGAGTGAAGAGTTCATCGACATCACTAAAGCCTGGAATGTGACCACAATCAGGTTTCGCTTCATCGACACCTACTAGGTTGTAGCCCACAAAGCCTTGTGATATCTTTGACAGATCAATGAAGAACTCATTGCCTGTACCCCCATGAGGTTCTTTCCACCTTTGGAAAAGAATCGATGGGCATGGAGGCTTTGCAAGGACGAGATGCACACGAAGTCAGTCCAACCATGGTGCGCTTGACCACATATCTACTTGCTTTGGATGAGTAGTATGACCAGCAAGCCTTGGAGCTGAGGAAGTGCCTCCGGCGAGCTGAGGAAGCCGAGATCTTCTCTAGGATGCTCTAGGTGTAGCTTGCTGAAGCGCATGCCAGTGCAGCAGCCACGGAGAGACGGGAGACTACCATGTCAAAAGCTTTGAAGGAGGCTAAAGATAGGCATGTCCATTAGTTGGGAGAAGCATAAGCATATCTTGTCACTAGGGCCAAGCAGAGGACGCTGGCTGCTGAGCAATAGGATCCCTTGATCATGGAGGGAATCCCTGTCCACCCGCTAGAAAGGAGAACTGGTGTTGTAGTACCTCAAGCACCCCTACCCTCAGAAGTGTTAGAAGTAGAACCCTTGATTACTCTCACTCAGCCATTGCCCAAAGAGGAGGCAGATCCATAGCTAGGGTGGTAGAAGAATCCATCGAGCCCAGGAATGAAGATGCGTGGTCCAGAGTAGATTAGTTGCCTTAGGAAGGTGTACCGTAGTTGGTAGTGCTTTTCATCGCTGGTTCTCCAATATTGTACTCTTGCCGTTGTTTTTCATCCCTAGTTGTTGAGATCGTTCGCCCATAGGGAAGGTGAATGATGTGTCATGAATGGGAGACTGAGTGCCTGTATGTTGTACCCATATAAGACCATTGGAATATGCATTTTATTTATTTTATTGTGTTTATTGTGTCCATCTACCCTTAAGTTTCATGAGACATGCTTAGAGTTTTCAATTGCGATGTTAAGTAGGTTATAAGAGAAGTTACCATTCAGATGCCAGCAGATCAGCCGTGATTGGATGACATAGGACATTGTATCGACTAATTGTTGATGTCCCAGTAGAACACTTGAGTTTCCTTAGATCAAATCCGTCATTAGATTTGAATTCCTTATCCCTTGTTGTGAAGGGAACCCTTGTTGTCTGAATCTTCCCTTGCAATACTCCTCTTACTCTGTGGTCTATGACCCCATCGCCTTCATTGCGTGTAAGTTGGTAGTAGTTGCCTAATTAATAGCTTATGGTGCCACGACAAAACCAAGGCCCCTTGTGGAATAGCTGCCACATGGTGACACTGCTCGGCACGCGCTGGTATCAAGGTTGTTGGCCAAGTACCTTTACCAAGTTACATCACCGTACTGCTTTTGCTACAAAATATTCTCCTTAGAAATGTTTAGGTGTTCAAACGGGAAATCCACAACGGGTTGATGAAATAGTGTTCTCTCAGAGTAAACAAGAGGAGGTAGTTTTGGGAGGAAGCATGTATGACATGGTCTTAGTCTGCATGAAACACGAATGTGATCAAGGAAGGGAAAGCAAAAGAAGAGTAGTAAGGAAAGTTAGCCTCGAGTAGTAGGGGGCGATTGGAAAAGTCTGCGTGGACCTCAAGTCCCAAGCACTGTACACAGCTCCCCCACGCTATGCATGCCAGGTTATTTCATTGTGTGCCCTACGGACGCCGTCTGTGTCTGGCCCATTAGCACCCCATTCTCACCTGGCCGCGACATCATGCCGCACTCGCCATCCTCGTGCACTGTGCATTCTCTTTCCCCCATATCCGGTCAGCTCTCTACCCTGCACCCTTGTCCTCGTACTAGACCCCCCTTCTTTCTTCTTTTGGGGACACGGCCGCCTGCATGCCTGCCTCATCGAGCGAACCCCTCTCCTCTCATCTCCTTACCCTCTCTGTCGCTCGCGTAGGGAGCGCACCATGGCTAACCATATCCCCATAGCATGAACCGTCTATGTATCCCATCCATGTCGCCTCCACTTTTGGTGAGTTGCGCCCCACCTCCATTTGCCACTATGAGATGTCCTTGGTCCTTGCCCTTCTTCTCCATTCCCACTCTCCTCGTGTTCGGAGCAGAGCTATGAAATCCAGTCGTCATCCGAGGGACTAGGTTCATCAGTCAGAGGTGATAGTGTAATCTGAGGAGAAGAGGGATCTGGTTTCATCGAAGAAGTTCAAGTCTACCATTGGTTAGTTTGGTCTTAGGGTTCACGATGTTTGACTTCTCAGTCTCATGTTTCTGGATCTATTGGACCTACGCCATGTTTTGAATAATCATCTTCCTGCTGTTTCTCCATTATCCTCATCTATCTCGACTTCTGGATTAAGCTTTGGTTGTATTAGGTTTCTCATAACTATGTATCTCTAAATCCCTGTATGGTTTAGTATTCGAGGTCGTGTAATCTTTCATGTAATCCCTGATCTACAAAATGTAATCACGTTTCCCCTCTTCTGGTTCTTACTTCGAATCTCGGGACAAGATTCTTTTTAGGGGGGTTCGTTGTAACACCTCTGATGTTACGAGCTCATTTAGCACCGAGATTTAGACCTAAGAGAAATCAGCCAATAAATTTTTGGGTTTTTAAAAACATACGTGGAATGACGAGTGAGTTTTATGTGGTCCGCTTTGATGGACTAAACTAAATATCTGAGTTAATTCACTTAGTGCGTAAAAGTATTTAAAAATGTCTGATAACGATTCTAGCAAGTAAATGGCGAATGGCTTGTTCTGTTGGATTGAGCATGAAAACAATTTTTATAAACAAAGAAAAATATAACTTGTAATTGGTACTTAATGAAATTTGAAGTGCAAGTTTAGTAGATGAAAATGCAACTCTTGTTTTGGTGAGTAAAAGTTATTCAATAGTATATATGATAGCTCAGAAATCGGATCCGAGATTTAAACTAGAACCTTTCGTTGAGTCGACGAGAAATTGGATTTATGTTCGAAAGGTCAATTTTGGCAAATTATGTTGAGCAAAATAGTTCAATAGTGCTTAAGTATTTTGCTCCTATGGGTTAGTATGCAGTATAGGCTAGGTCATGATATACTTGTTAGTTGAAATCGATAGGGTTTAGACCTTTTAGAAATTAAGGCAAAGAGCGCTAGTGGATGTTAGTTCAAAACTAAAAGCTATAATATTATGCTTTTACATAGTTGGTTGCATCGGAGTAGTACTTGAGCATCAGACCGTAGCCCCACCTCTGGCTTCCCCCACTCCGCCGCCCTCCTCCTGCTCACCGAAGCCCACGCGTAGCTCCACCTCGCATCGCTCCTCCTTGCACCTTGTGGCTCCTTCTGCTGCCCCAGAACGCCCGCTGTGGCTGCTTCCACCACCGCCACCGCGCGCGTGAGCGCGCCATGCCACCCGGTGCCGAGGAGCTATCCTGCCAGCGCCGCCCTTCCGCGCTCCTTTTTCGGCCCCGCTGTGCTCCATAGCGTGGTCGCTTTCTTCGCCTGCCACCGTACGTGCGAGCACGCTTGGACCCATGTCGCCCCACCCTGTTCCACCTCTGTGCGGTACCCCGTGGCACCACCGACATCTCTACGCCACCCCTTGGTGCACCGTGCCCGCCCACACGTGTGGCCGGGGCCACCGATTTGCGCCGCCATGATGGGCGCGCGTGGCCGTCGTGCTGTGCCCCACCTCGGTCTGCGTCGCGGCTAGGCCCGGGTCCGGTCGTGGTCCGCGCACCACCCCACCCCACCCCGCGATAGCACCACCGCCGATGAGCTGCCCCATCGGCTGGCGGAGTACCTCCCCAGCTCGATGCTCTGTTTTGAGATAGAAAAGGACTTGAACACAAATAGAATTTTTTACTGTGTCCACTTTGCATAAATGCTAGACTCATAGATTTGCAAATAGGGGCTTAGTTAATTTTTGGGAAACCCAGGGGCCTCTTCGCGATTGTACCGTCGCCTTGACTGACCGCGTGGGCCGACCTATTGCCATCGCGCCTGGGCCGCTCGTGTCCATGCGTTGTGCCGGCCTGTTGCCGCCACGCCTAGGCCATGCGCGCCCGCCCCACCTGGGTTGCCTTTCCCATTGGACCAGGTCGAGCTAGGCCACTTCGGGCCCAAGGATCCTTTTTCTTTTTTGATGTTTTGTTAATTTTAATAATTGGCTGAATGCTTGGAAATTCATTGTAAATCATAGAAAAATCATAAAAATGCCAAACTAATTTTGTTAAGTTCCTAAAATCATGATCTATCTATTAGCGTAATTGGTTCATCTAGTTTTAAAATGTTTCTAGGGTTGCTCTAATTATTTTAAAATGTTTAGTATTGTTAAAATATGAACTTGTAGAAATTTCTGTGATAAATCAGTGATAGTGTTAACGCTAAAAATTTTACATTAAATTACTAATATTATTAGCTGCTCACTGTAATTTTTGTAGCTCCAGAATAGTTAGTTTGCTGGATAGATAATGATGCCCTATTTCGAATAAAGATTAAATTGATAGAATAGAATAAGAAAACACCTTGGAACTTTATAACTAAACACTTGTTGAGAAATGACACCTGTCTTGACGATGTTGATACGTGGATTAGTATGTTAGTAATTAGAATTAGCTTGTTAGTTCGTAGTATATACTCTGTGTTAAGAGTTGTTGTTGCCTTGTTAATTAACTGTTGCATCATCTCTACAGCGCATTGCATACCGTAATAGGGACGATGATGGATCGTGGAGTCAATTGGAATAGCTAAAAAGATGGTGCCAGGGATCATGTCACAAAGATGGAATGCTAACTTTTGGTTATATTTTACCCAGGTAAGCCCGGTGCATAAACCCTACTTTTCTACACTTTAAATTATACTTGTGCATTAAGTTTTAAGGAGTTGAATGAAACCCACTTGCTATGAGTCTTACTAGTATGACAGGACCATGTAGATTGCTATGCTACAGGACTTCGGTAGAAGTCGAGTGATTGTCTGTCACTCGTGAGAGATAGAAAATATATTACTGGATTATTATCACTCATGATAAAATGGTGGAAAGGAAAAATAGAGACTGGGCAGGGATATGGTATGGGTATTGGTGGGTGTAAGAGGTTGTGTCCTGCGGCCAATAGGGCATAGCTTGGTTACACTTTTTCCCTGTCTGTGTCGGTTAAGGACCGGCTATTGCATTGGGTTCTAGGCAGGTCATAGACTTATTTTCCCACGCACATACTTGGGTATGGGCGCAAGAAAGACTTGTTACTCTCTTATCATGGGTTCCAGCTCTTTTCGGACTGACTTTCAGGGTGGTTTTTAGGTGGAGGTCCTTGCACCGTACTGAGTCCGAGACTCAAGGGTAGGGGCTTGGAGTCCATGTTTGGACGGGGACCTAGACCCCGTGATAGGAGGGTAGTGGATTGGTCCTGCTTGTGCCTAGTGTACAAGTGAGGCGTGTGTTTTGGGGTACCAAGCTAGACTCATTGATTCATGAATCGTCGTCATGTCGGTAAGACTTGTCTATGGTCTAGCAACGTAGTAAGAACTGAAAGATAAAAGATGATATAAGGATTCTGATTGCTTACCACCTGTTTGAAAGTAGTACAGGTATTTACATAGAATGGTTAGTTAATTAACCAATGTTGACTGCTAATAAAATCGAATATAAGGGCACACTTTTAGTAATGCTTGCTGCAGATACAATAAACCCACAAGCCAGATAACCTTGCATATCCTTAGACTCTTCCCTTTTCTCCTATCGGGTAAGTCTTGCTGAGTATAATTGAGTACTCAGGGTTTTATTTCTCCCTGTTGTAGGTGACAAGCGGATGCTAGAGCTGACTCTTATGTGTGGATTCCTCCTGGTGGGTTCAGAGGGAATTCCTTTATGCTGTGATCATAGTCTTTATCTATAACCCTCACTAAATGTTTTTATAAATAGAAATTTTATAATCTATTATCATAGTTTATGTATATCAATACTTCATCATGTCATGAATAGATGTTATTTTTGCTGTAACTTTGATCACATGTTTATATTCCGCTGTCAAATTAAATTGTTCATAACTCTGATAACATGATCATATTATGCTATTATCAATAATAAATATTATACTCTGATGTTGCATAAAAAGTGATGTAAGAAATGGTTAAAAATGATGTAAACTTTATTCTCTCATTTGTGATCCTGATGGAAAATATAGATTTTTGGATTCTCCTTTGGGGTGTGCCCGATGGAACTGTGTAATTTAGTGTTCTCCCTTGAGTACTTAGTGTCTAATAGAAGACAAGTACTCCTGAAAGGTATTAGATTAGGCGGTTCTGCCACAATCAGCACCCTGATCCAAACTGCATGGAGCAACTTGATAGCACACCAATGAGACATAGCAAGACCCGACCGCTAAGGGAGTCCCTAGCCTTAGCTGACAACTCTTGCACGAAGAATTCGAACATCGAGGAGTCCCCAGCTTAGCTGGAAAGGCCCCAGCGTAGCTGACAATGAAGCGCGAGCGACGAGCAGTCCAGCCAACTGGTCGGCAGGAAGTGAGCATTGAGTAGAAGTGTCCGATAAACAGTCCAATCGACTGGTTGGCGACAAAGTCCATAAACCTAGCGGTCCGACCAGTTGATCGGTGGAGAAGTCCGAGTACTAGGTGGTTCGACCACCTGGACGATGATCCTGTAATACAAATATGTAGAACGGGTAGTATATGATGTAAAAATAAAATATATGAACTCGACGATGAAGAAAACAGAGCGGAGTAGATAAACATTATGTTTGTTTGAAGTGATCATATTTTAAATATAAGTAACTTCCTTTCAGTTGGTTCTATATCGCGTCACCAGCCCTGACTAGCCAAAGCTCTATAGCGCAGAGTGGCCAGCACCCGTGTACACGTAAGAGAGAGAGCATCACCAAGGAGCCCCTGCTAACTGTCCATAACGCAGAGCATGGCTCGTGCACGTGTAGGAGCGAAGTCAAGGTCAGGACCGTTTCTAGGTGCCACGAGTAAGAACATGGCTGGTCGACGAGTTGAGTGGAGAATATCACAATTCGCATGGAGGACAAATGGAGATTATTGGAGACATTAATCATGGAGATATTGGAGAAATAACAATAGGAGAAAACATGGCGAAACTTGGAGAAAATTGTATTAAATTTAGATATAGGAAGGGTACTTATCTTTAGTAAGAATGTCTGATCGGTGACGTATGACGTTATCTGGTCGGGTTTGGAGCTCTTTGGCCTATCGTCATGGCGGCGGTCATGGTCGTCATAGCATAGTTCTATGCGGTGATCATCATTGTGATGCAGGTGGCGTTGGAATGAGTAGTCCGGGCGACGTCGTCCTTATGGTGCTGGTCAGCCTTAGGCAGATCAGTCTCAGGGAGATTATTGACATAACCGCATTTGATCTGGTCGAAGAAGCGATACTGCATGGTGCTTTGATAGACGGTTGAGCAGAGCAGTTGGCATGTAACGATGTCCGAGTAGGTGAATGTTGTGTGGATGGCTTGATTGATGGCTCGGGTGGCTCGCTTTGCGGCTAGCTTGATGGCTCAGGCGGTTCGCTTAGCGGCTCACAATCAGCGATGGTGTAGGAGCAGTAGGACGGTCCCTGATCCTAGTGGATCTCGTTGACCTGGCAGTGTGCAGCTTTAAGCATTGCGGCGACCTTAGCGACCTCTGGCGTTTGTTCGAGCCAAGCGAGCTCATTAGCGGCCACGACCAAGTTGGCGCTTGGGGTCTTATAGACTTCGTGGCCGTCAACATGGACAAATTCGTCGTCGAGGTTACGGTGGAGTGGGCGTGGCCTCCCTTGCGAGTTGAGTTGTTTTTCATTGCGAACAGCCTCGGCTAACACAATGGTGGCCTTATTCGCTCGGTGCTGCGCACGATTGGCATTTCTGTTGATGCGAGTTGCGCGGTCCTCATCGGTTTCTCCATCCCATGGAGGGCTGTCAATGCTAACATTAAAAATCCCGCCTCCTCGAAAGGTTGGAAAAGGAGGTTGGACGACAGCAGTTTCAGAGACAATCTCCGTAGAGCCATGGGACTCAGAGTCTGGATTTTCCTCCAAGATGGTGTAGAGGGATTCTTTGGGACGTTGGCCGATTTGCAGCATATTGACGGTCGGCGAGAGCTAGTCGACGAGAGGATGGATGTCTCCAATCTGGTCGGCGAATTTGTCCCTTAGGGCATCCTGATGGATGGTGGTCGTATCCCCTGGAGTTTTTCGATCGGCTTCCGATAGATCGGAACCGGAAGGTGGTCGGCGCCAAACCGGAGTGGTCAGAGCCGATTCCGTGAGGAAGAGGTAGTCGGCGAGCTTCTGGTTGACCTGATCGATGGATGCGATCAGATCGTCGTTGCCTATCTGCTTCCTCGAGTAGCGAGGCAGCAGGCGGCGAGTTGTTGGTGAAGACGACCTCAGAGGCGGTTCTACTGTTGCAGGCATTGGTGTGGTCGGCGCAGAATCGATCTATACCGGCTTGAAGATCTCTCCGTCTCCGTCAGCATTGATGACCCAAGAGATCAATCTGACCGTAAAGATCTGGCCGGGCTTTGGAGAGGACGAAGAGCTTGAAAAGTGTACCATCTTGTTTGTCATGGAAACACTACGCACACCCCTACCTGGCATGCCAACTATCGACAGAATATCGTCGGCAGTCCTCCAAAGGGTATCCCACGAAGGGAGATTGATCGGCGAAGGTACGTGTAATCAAGAAAAAGAAGGCATCAGAGATACAAGAATTAGACAAGTTTGGGCCATCAGCACGACGTAATACCCTACTTCTGTGGTCTATTAATTTACATTGGCTATCATATGATATTGCGTGTGTTTTGAGGGTGTCTCCTACCTGCCTTATATAGCGAGGGTAGGGTTACAAGTTGATTAGATCTAGAAGATAACCTGTAAATAATAACATGTTACAAGAATCACAGGATCGAGCATATCCTAACAAATCTCGTAGCATCTTCAGAATTCATTCTTGATATCTTATAGTACACGTTAAATAGCACCGTGCACAGTAAATCTTCTGTGTTATGAGCTGGACCGTCTCTGGCCACATGGTCCATATCCCTTGCCGTGGGGTTAGACCCCACATTCATGGTGCCTGGCCTGGCCCAGGGTTTGACTCTAGCTAGCTAGCGTGTCATAGTCTCACCTGCTCCCCAGATAACAGGTCCATCAGTCCAAGCTGTGAGCTGTACACAGCCTTAAAATAAAGATTTTGGTTGTACTAGAACCCAATTGGGTGGCAGCTCGCGCCTTCGTCGCGGCACCGGTCTAGAAGCACCTCTCAGTTTTTTGTTTTTTTTTGTTTCTTCTATGGAACGAAAGAAGCCAAGACCTGGTTCTACGCACGCAGCCGTCAGTCCCTCGTCGTCTTTCGTGCATCAGCAGTTGAGCGCAACAGCCACATCCCTCAGCCCACAGTTAGCTGCTTATATTATTCAGTTCATCAGCCGTGGAACGGAGCATAATTTGCAGGGTCCAGCTGTTGAGACGCACGCACGTACGTACGTACGTACGTCGCAGCAGGACGATTAATTTGCTGGGACCATGCAATCAACATTAGTAGTCCACTTCCATTTTTTTATTGCAACAACTGGAATTCATTGTCGGTTACGTCGTGATAAAACCCGCTCGGTTACGTCGTGATAAAACCCGCTCGGCTTATCTTGAAAATGATTTGTTCGTCTTTTTTTTTTAGCCGGAACAGTATTTTTTTCTCACAACAATTCAGTTACACCAGTGTTTTCAGCCAGTTCCAGTCAAAATTCAGCAAGCCGAACGGGGATACATGACTCATGCTGACAACTGGATACTCCCTCCATTCCAAATTATTTATAAGATGTTTACATTGTTTTTGCTATATATTTAGACATACACTATATTTAATTGCATATAAAAAGGTATGAATCTAGAAGAAACTAGCACATCTTATAATTTGTAATAGAGAGAGTAGTATTTTTAATTGTGATTCAAAATTTTGAGAATAAATAGATGGCAACCACGCTTAACTGACGCAATGCTGTGCTCCTTACGTGTTCAATCCATTGCGTATAGTGTAAAGCCACATGCTGATGACATGCTGTCATCTGTGCAGCAAAGTGCAAATACCATTCACTGGAAATGCAAGATGAGTGGTATTGAAATATATATACAGCATCCTCACTTCAGCTCAGGATTCAAAAGGACATTTACACATGGAAATTGAACACTTTTGTCTATTACTACCATTTTATCAGCATTCAAAAGTATAGAAACATTTTTTTGTTGCTCACACTGCCACGTTCTAAACAATAGCACAATTTTCGAAGATAACTGAAGGGAAAAGCTTGAGCCCATCGACCTCTCAATAACACTGCAGAGCCACTTGCCAAGAGATTCTCTTCCCAAATTCACGGCAATCCGCTGCAGCAAGGAGATAGATATAGATGGATGACTGACAACAGAGAACAGAGGAAGTGGCCAGGTCTCTGGCTACGGCACGAACAAAGGCTTCGCAAATGGAGAGAAATCCTAGCACCTGAATGGCTGAATGGATGAATCTCTCACATTCATTCATGGCCGTAACTTCAGCATCTCTGAATCCAACATACAGAGCATTGGAACTGAGAATTTCATACAACCAATGGGGAAAAAAACAGGAGCATACGATCCCAAACTCCAGTCCAATGAACAAGAGGCCAGTTTGCAAATTCAATTTTATGAAAGAAATGGATCTGACAAGCTAATTAGTTGAAGATACGTGATCCATTGCAATAGTAGTATCTAACTTGAACATATCTGCTCAACAAAAGATCCAACAGAGGTTTGCATATTCAATTATAGCACCTGAATCTCACACATTCATTCATGTCCCAAACTTGAGCAAACATCCAACATACAGAGTATTTGAACGACAGAGACTTTCATACAACCAAAGGGAAAAACAGGAGCATATGGTCATGATTGTTAACCCTGCAGCAGCATCTCAAGAGCGGGAGAAGGAAAGCTAGTTTCAGTTAAGCTTCATCGATAGAAAACCACCGCATCATGTAAAAGCATAGATGCAGAAAATTGCCATCACCAACTGGGATCACTACACAGCCAACGGAAGAAAGGTGGTTCAGCATCATTCTTATGTCCGGAACATGGGATGCTGAAGAAGCAGAAATCCTGGTCTCATCGGCGACGGCTTTGCCCAGCGTCAACGTAAGATAGAGAAAAAAAGCTAAGATTTGCTGACCGGAATTTAACGAAGCGGTCCGTGGGCTGCTGTGTGGGCTTAAGTGATCCAGTCTATTAGGCTCATTTATCTTTCACGATTTTGCCTTCTGGTTCATAGTCCAGCCTCCCGGCCGTCACGCGACCGTTCGTGTTTCTAACTTTCTATGCCTAATTGCCGATTCCATCGATCGCGACGATTCAGATACCCTACGCAGGTTGCTGTTGTGTTCCAATTGGCACACAACTGATAACTGGATTGGATTCGGAGTTTCAGACCGGGAAGAGCACGAACGGGGGGTAGGTCCAGAAGAACAGAGAGGAGACGGGGAACAGAGTTCAGGGATAAGAGTCCAGTTCTATTCGATAATCTTCGGAGTTTGCTTATGTAACGCCGGCTAAAAGATTCACTCTACACGTTGAATGGACCACACCTACTAATTAATTATCTTGCGCTTTCGTTCTCGCTTCGTGCAAAAAGATCAATTCGGAGTTAATTCGCTCCCCAGCTTAAGCTTTTAAGTTGGGGCAGCTTCCTTCGCAACGGGACCACTGTAGCTATAATCTTCGGAGTTTGCTTATGTAACGCCGGCTAAAAGATTTACTCTACACGTTGAATGGACCACACCTACTAATTAATTATCTTGCGCTTTCGTTCTCGCTTCGTGCAAAAAGATCAATTCGGAGTTAATTCGCTCCCCAGCTTAAGCTTTTAAGTTGGGGCAGCTTCCTTCGCAACGGGACCACTGTAGCTACAGTATCCCGCTGCTACAGAGCCGCTGCAGTAGCTCGCCCATTCGGCCCAGCCCGCCAGATCGGCCCAGCTTGGCCCATTTAGCGGGGTCTCACAGTAGCATCCCATGTGTGTAAGCCAACAAAAGCTTTCTGGATAGCAAAAGCCGTTGGTAACGCAAATGCAATTTCATTTACATTTGCGTTACCTTTTTTGAGGATTACATGGTATAATGTACACGCCCACAACACCACATACGCACACTCACTCTTATGAACCCACGTACTCAAACCCACCCCTATGAGCACCTCCGAAGTACTGAGCCGACAGATATTGCGATTTACGAATCCACCATAGGCGCCTCGCTGTTAATAGGGACGTCACATACCATTGAAAGCATAGCGCCGTTGAATATTGACCAGGAAAATATGAGAACCCATGCAAAGTCAGGGATTTGAATCTGGGTAGGCAGGTTCCACCACAAAGAAACCAACCAACTGAATTCGCTTACATTTGTGTTACTAGTGAATGAACCAAACAGCACCTAAAATGTTTGTGGACGGCTGGACTCCTGGAGTAGTAGAATCAAACGTGAATGTACGTTTTCATTCCTTATTTTCGAATCAAGGTACAATTTGATGTGTCAAGACGAGGATAAGATTCCACTTTGCCGTACCACTCCATCTCCCTTCATCTTTTCCTCAAATGAAAGCATGGACTTTAATTCGTCCTCAATCCAGATGAATATATATAGGACAATAATGAGACTGTGATAAGTATACGTGTCAGGGTACGTACGTAATCAGGAACAGGCGACACGTCTAGCTAGCATATAAGCAGCGTAATTAGGGTTAATTTGCTTCATTGAGCAGACTGTCAAGCACATGTCTAGCATCGATCGATCTATTCTTGAAGGAATGGGCATATGCACGCGGCCGTCCTGCTTATTACGCTTCAATTTATAAACACGCTTTTGCAGTCTTCAAATTAAATCAAGTGTTTTTCAAACTTATCTTGCACCAAATAACGTACACTAACGAAAGTTAGCATCTAAGCAGCCCTAGCAGCCTGGCCCTGAAAACCTGCAACGAACGAATGGAAAAGGAAAGGCCCTGCACAACGACGTACATGTAATCATCTGACACTCTAAATGAGTTGGATATACGCATGAACGTAGGCCACGAAAAGCCACACATTTCTGGCGGTTGCAAGCAACCTTTGGCATATACCATGCATCTTCAAATGTACTCCGGCCTAGTCCTACATATGGAGTGCTCACCAAGATGGATCATCAGCCGCCTATAAATCACCTCGGAATCTTGCATGGATCCACACCATCTCATCTCAGCGCATCATCACACAGCATCACTGCACTCGATCACCGGTCACCGGAGAAGCCGCCGCAACAGCTAGCGCACAATCGTCTCCAAGCAAATGGCCAGGCTGGGAGCACTGCTTCCGCTGGCCATCGCCGCCATCCTCCTGCTCGCCGTCGCGGCCACCGCAAAGCCTTCCGACGACAGGCCACCCAAGGCGCAGGGGCCCAAGCCGTACAAGGAGAAGGAGCACGACAAGGAGAAGCCCAAGCCCATGAAGGTGAAGTGCCACCACCGTAAGCTCTACCCTTACTGCACCGGCAAGCCGATGGAGTGCCCCGCCGAGTGTTCCCAGTCATGCTACGCCGACTGCAGCTCCTGCAAACCCGTCTGCGGTGAGCGCCGTCGCTTCGTCTTGGTTTCCTCAAGGTTGATGGTCATGTCTCTCAAGTACTAACAACTTGCCGGCCGGCTGGCGCATTGGTATCGCATCGCATGCAGTGTGCAGCGTGCCGGGGGCGTGCGGCGACCCGCGCTTCATCGGCGGCGACGGCAACGCCTTCTACTTCCACGGCCGCCGGGACGCCGACTTCTGCCTCCTCTCCGACCGCGACCTCCACATCAACGCGCACTTCATCGGCAAGCGCGGCGCCGACGGCATGTCGCGGGACTTCACGTGGATCCAGGCCATCGCCGTGCTCTTCGACGGCCACCAGCTCTACGTCGGCGCCCGGAAGACCGCCGCGTGGGAGGACGACGTCGACCGCATGGAGCTCACCCTGGACGGCGAGCCCGTGCGCCTCCCGGAGGGGGCCGACGGCACGTGGACCTCCGGCGCCGTGCCGGCGCTGTCCGTCACCCGCACCAGGGCCGCCAACGGCGTGCTCGTCGCGCTCGACGGCAGGTTCAGCATCAGGGCCAACGCCGTGCCCATCACCGAGGAGGAGTCGAGGGTGCACCGGTACGGCGTCACGGCGGACGACTGCCTCGCGCACCTTGACCTGGCCTTCAAGTTCGACGCGCTCACCGGCGACGTGCATGGCGTGGTCGGCCAGACGTACCGCCCCGACTACGTGAACCGGTTCGATGTCAGGGCCTCCATGCCCACCATGGGAGGGGAGGGCAACTTCACCACGTCCAGCCTCTTCGCCGCCGACTGCGCCGTCGCGCGTTTTGCGCCTGGTGGTGGTCGCCGTGACGACGATGGCGCCGTTGCTATGGTGTCAGAGGCAGAGCTCGCTGGCATCACCTGTGCCAGTGGCATGAGTGGCCAAGGCGTGGTGTGCAAGAAGTAACCAAGCAAAGTGTGCTTCTACTTATTTATACGCCGACGAAAGCACGAGAGTTGGATAAACTATATATATATATATATATGATGATGTCGGAGTTGTTTAAGCAATAATCAATGTAATCCTATGACATTCACACAGTAATAAAGTGTGGCCATTATTGGTTGATGTATTCATATTTGATTATATAGACCAACTATATTTGTGACAAGTATTTTCTTGCACCCTTGTTAAATGTTTTATTTTTCAGATATAAATGTTCTATAAATGACATATTAACATAGTGGAGTAGGCAACAAGTAGCATAATATTTGGTAGAGTGCTACTTCATATTCTATACAATACGTATTTGTAAATCTCCTTAACGGATTTGCTAAATTTTAGGTGCCTAAATTTTAGTTTCCTTTCACGCAACGGTTTCATATATTTTGTACTAAAACTGCAGCTTTGGTTCATTACAATTTCTGTAGACACAATCTGTAATTTTTTATTCTGAGAACAAAAAAAACCCATTAGACAAATCACAAACATGATGAAATTTGATATGTATTAGCACAAAGACGATTTAACAATTTACAATTATTTCTATAGTCAGATAAGACAAAAAAATAGATATGTTATGAACAAAGATAAATAACAAATCACAAAAGTGATAATTTACTTGTACTAATTGGTAGTATAAGAGTGTTGCCTGAAATCGTGCTAAAATTCAGGCACCTGGAATATAGGAGAAGTGTTTATTTAATTTATAGAGGTGGTTAAAAAGTGTTATGGTCTCCCAAAATGCCTTTGTTTTGAGAGTCCGATGGTTTGTTTATCGACCACAAACAACCATCTATGTGAAAGGATTTTCAGAACATGTGCATCTTAAAAAGACTACCTTTGAAAATTGTCATTAACTGAAAATGAGGCCCAACCCACAAACATAAGTAGCCCATATTAGCTGTATTTCTTCACACAAGTAGCCCAACGCATGGAAAGCCCAGTTGGACTTGGCCCAAGCAGGCCCGTCTATAATTTAGGATGTCTGGATTATATATAAATCAAATCAGACGGCTGTAAAATTCTACCGGCACAAAAAAACAAAACATGTATACCCTGTGTGCTCAAGCACATCCGAGAAGGCTGGTAGTAATCACAACATGTTTACTTTCTTGCAGGCGTTATACTCTGTTCTAAATAAATATCCACAAAAAGAGAATTTCTGTTCTAATCAAACTTGCTAGCTTGTCAATGTAATTTGAAACTCTTATCTTAGACTGAAATTACACCAAATTATTTATTTGAAGTATATTTTCCACTTTGCTATGTTTTTTATATGCAAACTTAACAGTGTTGTAAGTTTGCGATTCCTAATTAGTTGTGACGAGTAGTTTCGTGTCCTAATTGAAAACGTTAATTAAAAGAAAACGAGACGGGCAGACAATGCAGGATATATAGTGGACTAAGTCACCATTTATGCTCTAGCTAGATGCTTGACTACTTACTCCTAAGTTAAATTTCTCTGCTTCCTAAATTTATATAATTTTTTTCATAATCTGTAATATCATATTAGTTTTATTAAATCAATCATGAAGTATACATTGATATTGCATTTATTTAGTATTCGATGCACAAGTTTTTAAATTTATCAAATTTAAAGAATTTCTTTTTGAAAGGAAGACTATGCAGCAGAGCTCCCCACTATATCCAATTCTAGCCCGAAATTCGCTCCTATGAGGAGTTGAACCTAAGACATGAGGAATGCAGCTAGAAGCCCATTCGCAAAGTTAAACAAATTTGACTTGGGAAAAAGATTAAAAAACACTATATTCTAATGAAACAAAGGAATTAAGTAACTGATACCCAGTCTGGATATATAATTAGTGATAAAGTATAAATTCAATCCTATTATCTTGCAGTTCCTCTATTCCGAAATGCAGGTTGTTTTAATTTTATCCTAAATCAAATTTCAAATTTCTGTCAATCACCTAGTACATTTTAGAACGGAGAGAGTTAATTAACACAATGACAACAGATTGACCAGTGTTATAGTGGCCTTAATTCAGGAAGAAAGGCATATAAAATCTGTCCAACTTGGTCTAAACAACATGACGCAAGGGAATTGCGTGTCCTAGTCTAGCGCATATAAAAGATCGCAACACATGTTCCAATTCCAATGACTTGTAGCAGCGTGCCTGGCAGAATGACATCCACAATTTGGATTGTTTGTTTAGTCTTTGCTAGCGGTTAACAAGGCAGCTGCTATCCTGTAATTTTAATAGTCTGGTTCAGAGGAAGGTTTAATTAAGAAGTCTATCGGCACACCGAGAAGAGCCCCAGAAAAAGTGAGAAAAAAGAGAGGCCTAAAACCTACATGGGTGGACGCTGGATGGAGTTGAAAATAGTAGTTTTTCCTAGCTCCCTCTCCAAGATTTACTATAAAAACTTGTTTTACCAAACTTTTTTAAAACAATTTCAACTCCACCAATGAAGTTGTTCCGTGAAGCCGAAAAAACCTCCTACTCGACCAGTAAAGCGTAGAGCTGTATGAAACGGGGCCTTAATATAACTTATAGGTCTGTACTCTAACTTTGCCATTTACTGTACCAGTTGTCTGTTATGAACGACGTATAGGAATATGAAGTAAAGAATCAAGCCACAGAGGAGACACACGATTTAACGTGGAAAACCCCTCCGATGTGAAGGGGAAAAACCACGGGCACCAGCCAGCAACAATCTCACTATCTCAAGAGTTTTGGGTTACACGCCTATGGCGGCTTACAAGAGAATCAAGTCTCCACGAAACCCTAGCAAGGGTGTATATACCGTACCGTACCGCGGGGGGCTCCGCCCCCCCACCCCCCGAACACAGGGGCGAGACCCGATGGGCCGGCTTCAGACTCCGCTACGCTCCGGCCCAAGCCTCCGGCGACGGGCCTCCGCTTCGCTCCGTCAGAAACCTGGCCTATATCCTGGAGTGAATTTGGAACAACTCCAACATTGTCATCTAACATTCCTTACTGTAGCACGTTGTTAACTGACTCTGCAATTCATCTGTGGAGCAAGTTACATGAAAGAAAATATTGTGGCTAGGATGTCCAAGTTGCTGGCTTGCTGCAGATATACAAATCTCACGCCAGCAAGAAGAAAATTCAAGAAAGTGGTCCTGGATGCTTTGCTGCTAGAGCACTCCGACGGCTAGTTTTTGTTCTTGTGCTTGGCATATATGCAGGAGAAAAAGGAAGGAATTCATAGTGCCGCAGCATGCTCATTTGGACGGCAGTGAGCTGAGCCTGAGAGCAGAGAATTATTGGTGCCTTTATGTATGTATATACTCCTACTTTGCAGCCAGCACACGTGTGGATAAACAAATAAATGGTAGTACTAACACAACGCTAAAGGTGATAAAGCAGTTTTTTAGTTCTTTTTTGTTAAGAAAAGGACAAAGCACATTTTGCAGGCCACGTCTGATAACAGCACCCATTCTATTCGGTTAGGATAAAAGGAGTCATGTGTGACTGTGTGAGTGAGAAAGACTGCAGCTGCAGCAAAGGGCGATGGATAGGAAGAGCGAAACAATTCTTACTGGGCTTGCATCAACTTTGTAACCATTCAAACTTGTAGAAGATTGCTACATTGCCCCAGAGAGTTGTGGACAAGTAACCAACATGCGAAAACCACAGATCCTCCAACTTCATCACTGAAGGATATAAGAGCTACCATCTGTCTTTTCCCTCAAATGACTGGACACAAATGGTAAGAAGGTTCAGCAACTAACCAATGTAAGAAACTTCACATGCCATGGCCATTTGTGTCGCTTTCAGTGGACACCTTTTGTAACAACTGGTTGTTTCCTTCCTCCAGTTTCCTTCCATTCTGGCAATATGAGATTTCATTGCGCACGTTGCAGATGAAGCTGTCCACTTGCCCTAAAAGAAAAGAAAAAAAAAATGATGCTGTCCACTCGGCACCGACTAGGATGATCTGGTAAGCTATTTTTTTTCGTGGACATGGTGCATCAGTTGAGTTTCCCAAATCCCATGAGTGACTAATTGTGTCGGAAGCAAGTACGCAATCAATAATTGAGGAATCAGATTTATTCAGATGTTTGGTTGTCAATGACGCAGATGACAGTGAGCTGGCTGTTAAACTATGAACAAAAGGACGCCGGCCACTGTATTTCAACTTTTCAAGCCGTATTGTCTAAAATATGAGTTGGAGAAGTGTTGGGAAGATTCAAAGAAAAAGGATAATAATCTGTTCCAAAAAACAATTCAGAGAAAAAAAGGACACCTCGAGAAAAACGGGGCATGAGAAAGGGGAGACTTTCTAGAGGATAGCATATTGCCTATGTCATCTTGGGAACTTGGTGTCAATTTTTGCAGCACGTTTAAGGTCTTTTCTTTTAATTTACTTATCCAGTAGAGTAACAACTGAGTTCTTATTGCAACGAAACAAAGGAATTATGTAACTAATACATACTGTGACTAAATAGGTAGTGATAAAATGCAAATTCAAACTTCTTATCTTGCACTCCCTCTATTCCAAAATGCAGGTAGTTTTAGTTTTTATCTTAAATAAAATTTCAAACTTTTGTCTGTCACCTACATTTTAAGAATGGAAAGAGTAATTAACAGCCTGATAACAGATCAACCAGTGTTATAGTGGCCTTAAGTCAGGAAGAATTAAAGGCGCCGTCAGTTAAACGAGGCAGCTGCTATCTTGTAAATTATAATTGTCTGGTTCAGAGGAAGATCTAAAGAAGAAGTCTATCGGTGCACCGAGAAGAGCGCCGCAGGAAAAGAGATTGAGATAGAAAAAGTTGCTGGCTTGCTGCAAATATATAGTACTCCTTTTGTTCCCAATTATAAGACGTTTTGGCTTTTCTAGGTATATTATTTTTACTATGTACTTAGACATAGTGTATATGTAAGTGCATAACAAAAGCTATGTATCCAGAAAACCTAAAGCGTCTTATAATTTGGAAGGAGGCGGGAGTGCTTTGCAGTCAGTACACGTATGGATAAGCAAATGGTAGTTCTACTTACAACAATGCTAATGGTGACAAGGCTCATTTTGCTGCTCACGTCTGAAAACAACGCCCATTCTAGTCGATTAGGATAAAAGGAGGCATGTGGGAGTGAGAGACACTGCAGGAACAGGCGATGGATAGGATTAGGAAGAGAAGACCCAGCTTGCTTCAACTTTGTAACCATCCAAACATTTACAAGATGGCTACATTGCCTCTGAGAGTTGTGGACAAGTAGCCAACATGCCAAAACCACATATCCTCCAACTTCATCAGTGAAGGATGCATGAGCTACCATCTCATCTTTTTCCTCAAATGACATGACTGGACACAAATGGTAAGAAGGTTCAGCAACTAACCAACGTAATCCTATAGAAATTACACATGCCATGGCCATGTGTGTCGCTTTCATTGGACACCTTTTGTAACAACTGGTTGTTTCCTTGCGGATTTCGGTCTATGATGGTGATTTCATTGCGCACGTTGCAGATGAAGCTGTCAACTTGCCCTCAAAAAAAAAAAAAAAAAGACGCTGTCCACTCGGCACCGACTAGGATGATCTGGTAAGCTAATATTTTTTTTCATGGACATGATGCATCGCTTGAGTTTCCCAAATCCCATCAGTGACTAATTGTGTCGGAAGCAAGTACGCAATCAATAATTGATAAAGTATCAGATTTATTCAGATGTTTGGTTGTCAATGACGCAGGTGACAGTGAGCTGGCAGTTAAACTATGGACAAAAGGACACCGGCCACTGTACTTCAAGCCGTATTGTCTGAAATATTAGTTGGAAAAGGTGTTGGGAAGATTCAAAGGAAAAAGGATAAGGATCTCTTCCAAAAACAATTAAGAGAAAAAAGGACACCTGGAGAAAAACTGGGCAAGAAAAAGGGAGACTTTCTAGAGGATAGCATGTTGCCTATCTCATCTTGGGAAGTTGGTGTCCATTTTTGCAGCACATTTAAGGCCTTTGCTTTTGCTTATCCAGTAGAACAACAACTGAGTTCTTATTCTAGCGTTACGACGACTATTCTTCAATCTGACGATGGCAAAGAGAAGATGTATGAGTCCACTTTCACATCAGCTAAAAGTTCATCAGCAATTCAGCATCTCAGCATTCCTTAGGGCGAACAAAAGACATTTTCCTTTTGATTGATTCATGGCTACAAGCATTGTTGTGATCCTGCTTATCTTTTTTTCTTCCTTTCTAATAAAGTCAGTTGAAAAGACATTTACTTCTTGCTGGACCTGTTTTGTTTCTTTTAATAAAGTCAGTAGGGGGGCTCCCTCTCTTGTTTGGATCAAGATTCAGCATCTCACTGATGAGACAAATGCAGGAGGCCACAGTTTTCCCCAAATCCTCCATTGAACAGCCAGCACGAGAGCACAGTTCATCAACACAGTCTATGCTTGTCAGCGCTCTGAAGGAAAACCTGTATCGGTATACAGATAGACACAGTCAGCACCAGTCACTGCAGGTTGGCAGTTGCTGCCAGTGTGTGCAAATAGAACTGTAGAGTGGATCCTACGTTGAAGATTCTTTTTTCCTCGAATACGCAAAAGATTTGCGCATCATTGTATTAAGAAGAAGAGTTTAAACAAACATACAATGCGCTTATATCGAGCGCCGAAGGAGGTCGACCTAACATAGCCGAAACTAGACCATCCTAGCAAAATACCTTATGTTTCAATATTACATAAAAGAAAACAACCAATATCGACGTAGCTTTGTGACACAGGAGGTGGCCTTGCGTCTTTGCGGCTGCCTGGACGGTGCCTTTCCAATGGCGCAGATGGACCCTTGGTGTAGCTCATATGTTGCATGATCAACACCTCACCATGCTTGGAAGCTGGCACTCGGGAGAGGCTCTGAGCCACCAACCACCTGCTCCGCCACGGCAGCACCGGCTTAGTGGGAGGCTACTTGGGAGGCTCGGGAATCAGCGGAGAGTCCCTCTTACGCGTGACATTGTTGATGAAGTTGTCGAGGCGTCGTTTCGCGGAGTCATCGTTGTCCACAGCCTGGTGGATAACCCCCGGTAGTGAACTGGGAGAGCCATCCACCGTGAGGTCGAGCGTGTGTGTCGTCGGCGAGTCCACCGCCCACTGAATGGGGCACGGCGGTGGTGTTCGCAGCTCACAGGAGACCACCGCCGGGTCCCCATCCTCTAGTTTGGGGGCTGCCACTGTCGGGGCCACAGCCGGAAGTTGGGGGGTCGCCGAAGTTAACGGGAGGCGCTCAAGGGAAGGCCACGCTTCGATCGGACTACCGACGAGCAAGGTTGTGAACTCCTCAACCATCGGGTCCTCCGAGATGTCGCGATCATGCGTGGCGCCCGGAAACTGCGTGAGCGTCAACGGGTCGGGCTCAATGATGCCCGTCGCGTTGGTCGGCCCACCGTGCCATGCCTGAGCAACAACGGCGACCGAGGTGAAGTCCGGTGTCGCTTGGGCGGCCCCTGTCAACCAATCGTGACAGTCGGTGGCGACACTCGTTGCCGCAGCGGTGTCGTCCCCCTTCTGTCGACGCCGATGTCTCCGACGTCTCCGCATTCTGCGCCTACCGCCGCCGCGCGTAGTCGCACCTGGCAAAGCTGCAGCCGCACCCGGCACAGCTCCAGCCGCGCTCGACATGCCGCCCTGGGTACGCGGCCGGTTGCCCAAGGTACGCTCTTCGGACAGGGCGTCGTTGTTTGCCTTTTGGGCATCAACTGTGCCGGAGCAAAAAGGAGGCAGCTTCCGCCGCTGCTTACAGTCCCACGCAAGGTGTCGAAACCCCTTGCATCGGAGGCAGCGTGGGGGTAGCTTGCAGGTTTCCACCCTGTGTGCATTGGAGAGATAGTTGAAGCACTTCCCGTGCAGATCCGCCGGATAGCGGGCGGGGCGAGCCCCTCCGGTACCGCTTAACGACCCCTGTGACAAGACCTCACGCCAGCTGTCGGCATCCGGAGTGGAGATGCGCAGGCGGGCGGAGTCCCATCCACGGCGTCCGAGGCGTTGTCGGGCGGGGACGCGGCCATCCACGTACCGAGCAGGCAGGCCGTGGAACAGCTGGGGGCGCGGCCATGGTCAACGAGTCCTGCGGTTGCGCCACCCATGCACAGCGCCAGCACCAGTAGCACTGTTGTGCGTGCCTCCTGCGACATTGGCTGGCCGGGCTCCCTCAGCCATGGGGCGCCTGCCCCGCTCAGCAGCAGCGTTGCCGCGAGAGCCTCCGACGATGAGGCGCGGCTTTGGCATGCTCCAGCAAACGCGACATCCGGAGCTGCGACCTCTGGTGGACTGCGTCGAGGTAGGAGGTTGGGGAGCTGACCGGTGACCTCTCCGCGTCGGAGTCATCAAGGTCCTCATCCACCCAACGACGAGCCTTGGAATGTCCCATCGAGCCGTCCCCAGGGTGAAAGGGGGAGGCGAGAGGGACAGAGAGGACGATGGGCTAGGCGCGGAGGGGTGGACGAGGAAGATGTCGAGCCCCGACGCCGGAGTAGGCCGCTGCGGTGAGCTAGGCGCCAAGGCGTCCTCGTCATCCAAGACGTCCTTGATGAGGACCAGCGACCCGTCCTCCATCAGCGGTGACTCGGGCTAGGCGGCGGCTTCCTCAAGAGACGTTGGCGGCGGCGCGGCCTCCCCGCGAACGGCCGAGGTAACCCGCACCTGGCCTAGCGGCCACAGCGCGTTTGCCGGCCACGGCGTTGATGGCCACGGTAGCAGCAGCTTCCAGCGACGTCGAAGGGGGTGGAAAGGGTGGGCCCTTGGCTGCCGGCGACCCAGCGCCCATGGCCAGCGGATATCGGATGGTGCTGACGCGGTCAGAGCCCCCGGAGCGGCAGGAGGAAGCGGGGTCCAGTAGCTGCGGCGCACCAGGAGGCGGTGTTGCGACGGTGGGCCGCGCAGGCCCAGATCCACGCCCATCCAGCCAACCTTGCGCCGGTGTACGAGGCGGGTGGGGGACCGGCACTCCTGGCGTCGCTGAGGGTGGCGTGGGCCCCTCCGTTGCCGACGGCAGCGGGGCGGGGGCCGGGGAGGAAGAGGGCTCCGCCGGTGGTGGAGAGGCCGTCGGATGTAGAGGAGGTGGGCGGGGAGCCGAGCTCCCCTGCACACGACTCCCGTGCGGGCGAGGAGGAAGGGAGGGGCGGCACATAGGGGAGGGGAGGGTGGCGGGGAGGGGAAGGGCGCCGGCAGCGGTGGTGGCTGGGCAGGCTCCAAGGCTAGGGTTGGGAAAGCCCCCCACCACTGACTGCCTCTGTCTGTAGGATATCAGAATTCCTGTTACGACCAGGTTACGTTGAAGATTCAGGCAATGAAATTTGCAGAGGGACCATCTTGTTACTGTTTGTGTATAGTTTCCTTTGTTACACAACTCATCTTGTTGGGCCAGTTCTAGCTCTTTCATTGATTTCTCACCAGGAATTCAGGACGGCCAGAAACTCTGAATCTGTTCGAAACTCCTTGGCAACTGACTAAAAACCACTCCATGCAGCTTATGATGGTTTCTTTAGAAATATGAAAAAAACCCTGCATTCACCTCGAAAGATTCAACTTGCTATTTCATTCCCTCTTCTTCTAATTAGTCTATGCACAGTACATTGTTCCCTAAACAACTCTATCTAGTCTCTCTCTCTTTTTTTTAACGAACAACTCTCCTGATCCTCACAGGAAGGCCGCCGCTGATGGAGGCGGTGAGCCCCGACACGAACTTGGGCGCGCAGGCAGCGGCGCCACTGTCCCCAACCACCTCGACGTCGAACGCCCTCACCACGGCCACCGCAACGGCTTTCATCTCGGTGACGGCGAGCTCCTTGCCGAGGCAGACGCGGAGGCCCGCCTGGAACACCGGGTACCTGTACAGGCTCTCGGGGACGAACGTCCCGCCGGGCCCGGTGAGCCAGCGGTCGGGGCGGAACGCGCCGTGGTCGGCGCCCCAGATGCACGGCATCCTGCCCATGGCGTAGGGGTGGTACGTCACGCGCGTGCCGCCGGCCACGTAGGTGCCGTCGGGGAGCACGTCGGGGCCCGCGCAGAACTTGGAGTCGAACTGCACCGGCGGGAACAGCCGCATGTTCTCGTACAGCACCGCGTGGGTGTAGTGCAGGCGCTTGAGGCGCTCGTAGGTGAGCGGCGGCGCCGACTCGTCGCCGTCGCCGCCGCCGGCCTCCGAGCGCATGGCGGCCGCCACGGCCGGGTTCTTGGACAGGAGCATGAAGAGCGTGGTGAGCGCGGACGACACGGTGTCGCGCCCGGCCAGGAGGAAGCTGACCACGATGTCGCGGAGGTACTTGTCGTCGACCTCGTGCGCGTCGTCGCCGACCGAGGCCATGAAGCGGGACAGGAGGTCGTGGCTGCCGGCGACGCCCAGCTTGCGGCGCTCCAGGATCATGGCGGCCGCGAGCTCGTCAACAAGCGCGATGGCCTCCCTGAGCTCCCTCTCGGACCCGACGTTGAGCAGGCGCTTGGCTTTCCACAGCAGCGGCGACGCCGCGGCGCCGCGCATGGCGCAGAGCCGCGTGGCGGCGTCGAACGCGTCGGCGAGCCTCGACACGGGCATCTCCAGCTCGAGGCAGCACGGGTCGAGGCCGAAGGAGATCTTGCAGATGGTGTCGAACGCGAAGCGCCGGAACACGTCCTGCAGGTCGACGACCGCGCCGGCGTCGGCGGCGGCCGCGAGCACGGGCAGGAGGCGGGACTCCACCTCCTGCGCGACGATCCCGAACGCGTAGGACCGGACGGCGACGCTGCCGAACTCGAGGCTGGCCATCTTGCGCTGGTGGCGCCAGGCGTGGCCGTCGACGTTGAAGATGCCGCGGCCGAGGAGGTCCCCTAGCACCGCCGCGAAGGCCTTCCCCTTGGGGAAGTTGTCGAAGTTCGTCCGCAGCATGTACTCGACGTTGGCCGGGTTGGCGGTGACGGTGCAGCCGAGGACGTGGACGTGGACGGTGCCGGTGGGGGAGTCCCGGAGCAGGTGCGCGTACCAGTCGCCGAGGTTGGTGAAGTCCTGCGCCCACGACCCCGTCAGGTACGCCCGGCACACGTGGCAGCTGCACCAGGGCCACCGCCGGAGGAGCGTCAGCACGACGCCCAGCGCCGCCACGCAGAGCGCGGCGGCGAACAGGGCCGCGCCCAAGCACTGCACCGCCCATGGCAGCGACGAGTCTGCTGCTGCTGCTTCCATGGCGATGGCGGGCGCTTCTGCTCTGTTCCGGTGTGGAACAGGGAGAAGAAGGTTGGGTCGGGAAATGTGTGTGTGTGTGGGTGGGTGGTTCGTGCCGCAGAAGGCTGCGGCGGCTTGGCTATATATAACGTGGGCAGACCGGGAATACGCACATGGGGCACGTGCGTTTTGGATTAAGCAACGTTGGTATTGACCTTTTTGCCTTTTTCGTGCTCACAGCTCAGGTCCTCCTCGTTGTGGTAACAGTTGATGGCCGAAGAGAAAAAGGCGAGGGGCGTGCGAATAGCTGACACCCAGGAATGAAAGGTGGTTGTTTCTTTTTCCTAAAATAAAAGAAAAATGCTTCACGTTGGACTAGGGTGCATTCCCCCTGTATGCGTATTCGCTGCTACCAGCGCACGCACACACTGTGTTCTTAAGATTGTCCTTGAGATATTAGGTCATTAGATTTCAAAATTAATAAAGTCACCATAGACACTAAGACCATGTCTTTGAAGCTGATGTCTTGAAAAAGGGAGTGAGGTGTGTAACTGAAATGTTTTTGTTTCCTTTATGGAATGCGTCTTTTCACTTAATCACTTAAAAGGGGCAAATATTACAACTTTTAACGAATAGTGAGTATATACTTCCTCGGTCCTGGAATATAAGAGATTCAGAGTTCACAGTTTGTACCAAAATAGTACAAGGTATATATTCTGGGTTTTGAACCCTCTCTCGCCTTTGTCTTTTTTGCAGGAAATATTGAAATTCCTTTTAACTTGGCATGAACCAAAGAAACCAGCCAGTAATTAAGGAAAATAACAACTGCACTACTCCCTCCATCCTAATTAGTGAGCGGCAATGTGGTCTTTTGCTAGGCTCCTTACTTGGCAATATGGTCTTTTGGTAGGCTCCTTACTTTATCTGAAAACCGCTTGTTATATTTCAGGACGGAGGGAGTAGTTATTTATAGTGTACCAAAATGACATATATAGATTCTTATTCGACGAGAATTTTAAGCTGTTGCTGCTTTTATATATTATTATATCAACTGGTAAAATATATTGTAAGATAAATCAAAAGGCCAACCCCAATTTTGAAGACTTCCTTCTATTAAAAGGTTTGAGAGGAAGGCCTCGAGCATGCCCCCTAGGAGTGATTTTCTTTTAAAAAAGAATAATGCTTCACGTTCTACTCTAAACGATACTTTGCGCTTGTGCCCTATATGCCACACAGGGAGGCAGCCAGGCCGGGACTGGGCAAATCTCTGAGGTCCCGTTTGGTAGAGCTCCTAACTGCTCTAGCTTCCCCGACGCATTCACTGTTCATACACTGTTCATAGTAGCCGTTTTTATCTCTCCTCTTCTCATAGAGCCAATGGGAGCAGGAGAAGCCACCATTGGCTCTGTGAGAGGAGGAGATAGGAAAGAGAAAAATAGCTTCTATGAACAGTGTATGAATAGTGAGGTGTAGCCATGGATTTAAATAGCGGGCTATAGCGCCGTTATAGCTTATGGAGAGAGCCCACGCTAAGCTATTGCTAGTTTTTCTACTATGTCACCTATGACCGCTATATTGTGCTTTAGCGCCGCTAAATTGCTTAGTTGTAGCTTTGAAATAGCGCCACTATTTCAGTTTTAGCTATAAGAGTGATAATTTAGTTATTATCTTTGTCGATAAGTTGGGCTTTTGGAAAATTGAACATAAATAATGCTATAATGCCATATTAAGTAATATTTCCTAGACTCCTAAAGCCTTGGAAACATATTTGTGTTCACTAAATTTTTTGATTCTTAAGTTTTTATAAATCAATTGCATGTATTTTTAATTGGTTTCCTTAAAAAGCTATATGTCATAGCTCCCACTATAGCTATGCTATAGCTTTATAGCTTCTGAAAAAAAGATGCCGCCATTTACTATAGCCCACAATTTTAAACCTTGGGCGTAACTGAAACATTTTTCTCCCTTATTGTATGACGTTTTTCATTTTGAAAAGTCAAACTTTACAACTTTTAACTGAAAGCTAGACATATATTGATTTGGTGTAAAAAAGTTGCATTAATATAGATTCATCTTGAATGTGGCAATTGACAACATTTCATAAGAGAAATTAAAGGTAAAAATTCAATTTTTGAAGACTTTTCCTCTATTATAATACTCCTTATATTGTGAGGATTAAAATATATATTGGGTTTGGACCATCTTAAGGATTGAAATGTTAATTTGAGCTGCGCGTGTCATGAATCGGGTAGTGGGATAAAATCAAGTATTCTAGCCATTGATTTTACATGTTTCTGTTTTTTCTCTCGATTTTTTTTTCAAATTTTGAGATTAAATCATTTGGAGTTTAGACATTTTGAATTGGAATTTTAAAATATAAAATTTTGAGTTGGAATTACAAAATACCCATGCGACATTGGAGTTGGAGCTACTGAGGAGTACATGCGACTTTGACATCACCGTTGTTGTTGAACCCGACCGATGGTAAATCAGCCATGCATTTAATTTTGCACTGAAATGGTCAAGCAACAACACCTCTGAACCATTGAGCTTGATGCTGACCTGAGAGGTCAAAACTAGGAATAGGTGTGGGCTTCTCTGTTTTCTTTTTAAATAAAATGGACGTATAAAATTGGCATTTTTTTTATAAGCTAGTTAGGTTTCTTATTGTGGAACATGGTCACTCTGGTTCAAATCCTGAACTTAAGGCATGCGGGTGCTCGTATCGGAGGCCTTCAGGTAAGAACGTAATAATAGAATCATAAACATAAAAATCTAAAAAAAACAGACTTTACTAATTAGAACCGTAGTATCAGACCCTTTAGTTAAAATCATAAAGACTTATAACCGTATAGCAAAATCGTAGATTTTATAACTTTATATGTGTTCCTAGATACTTTTACTTGAGTAAAAGAAAGGGGGCTCATAGGAGTTGCCTTTTGCTGCACGAACCCTATATATATATACACCAATAGAAGCAAGTATGGAACTTGGATAGAAAACTTGTAACAGAAACATCACAGAGAATCATATTTGAAGTAGGCGAATGGAGTACTGCTTGGTACATGCAGGGCTGCAGTTGAGATAAATATAAATCTGTTTTCTAAACTATTAATTTACATGATGATGTTGCAGCTTGCACTTAGTTTAACGTTGCAAGTTGGACAATGAGAAGTACTCCCTCCGTCCAAAAAAAAATGACGCTATGAGATACATGCTGGTCAAACTTTTTCATGTTTGACGAGGTTAATAAAAATATTAGCAACATATGTATCACTAAATAAATTTATTATGAAAATATATTCAACGATTCATCTAATAGTACTAATTATGTATTATAAATATTAATGTTTTTTTTTATATATAATTAGTTAAAATTAAAAAATTTGACTTATTGAAAAGTGAGTTCTCCGAGAGACGGAGGGAGTAGTAACCAAGTCGGCATGCATGCTGGCTCCAAAACATTGGTCCATGACAGTTGGATTCCATCCATATGGTCATGAGAGAACTGCTTCGGTAGTCCTCTTTTCTAGAATTACACGCATCTCGAAGCGGCCCACCAATTAATTAACCATTTTCTCAATTATTATTATTTATACTGGGCTGGCCCTTCCAAGACCAAAACAAGCCCAGCCCAAGTCCAAGTGCATGACGAGGTCCGCTCCTTGTCGCCGCACACCGCACACGGAAAGCAAACGCCAAAGTCCGAACAAAGGGGATCCGCGATGAGGATGAGTCCGGCTTGGGTTTGGGCTGGGCAAAGGCGGGGAGGGGCCAGGTCCATGCGGATCCATAATAATTAATTAAGGATGTGCCGCTTTGAGATGCGTGTAATTGAAAAAAGAGGACTACCGGAGCACTACTCTATGGTTATTGGATTTCTTTAATTAATGATTTATAGCCTGTGCTGTGCGAGCGCAGATCAGTTCCTCTCTGCATTGGACCAAGTCGCGGGCGCATCGCGCTCTGGGAACTGAGATTCTCTTAACCATTCAAGCCATGCAATAGCCAACTCACGCATGTACGCATCTCTGATTCCTGATATGCATGTGCATGCTTTCTCAGTTCTCACCTTTTTTTTTCTTTCTAAAACAATGTTTTTATAAAAAATTAAAGTACCATGCATGCATGTGACATTATTTAATTTGCATGATACTGTAGACTACGGGTAAGCCTTATCCTCTCCTCCGATCCTCCAGTGGAGTACTCAGTAGACTACAGTGTATGCTAGCTGTGCAATCGCGTCGCAGCGAGCTGCTCCGATCTCGCCGTGCGTGCACTCGATCGGACAAGCGATGAAAAGTCCCCGGTCCCCTCTCACTTTCGCTCAAGTGGCGGGTTGTTCTTGGTCGCTCTGTCCGCCAATAAGCAGTTCTCTAATCCGATTCATGCCTCGTTTAGATTGGGTTAGGAATTAGTATTTGGCACTGTAACACTTTTGTTTGTATTTGACAATTATTGTTCAATCATGGCCTAATTAGGCTCAAAAGATTCGTCTCGTAATTTACAATAAAACTATGTAATTAGTTATTTTTTTATCTATATTTAATACTCCATGCATATGTCTAAAGATTTGATGTGATAAAAAGAGAGTAAAAAAACTTACAATCTAAACCAGGCCCCGATTCTAAGGTGCGCGTGCCTCCACATCCCGTAAAGTACAACGGCTCGTTGGCCGAGTTATCCGATCCGATCAGATTCGTTCTACGACACAGACAGACGCCTGCAGCAGATCCATGCATCAACACCAATCCATCATGGCGGATAGGCGGTGCGTGCGACCGGCGCAGGGGGGCGCCGGTGGTCTCGCGCCGCCCACGTCGCCGGGGCAGCTCTGTTCGCGTCAAATCGATCTGCTTCTCCATCTGACATGTGGCTGGCTGGCCGGCCCGAGCGTTGCCGGCAGCAGGACAGCAGGATCGATCACATTGTCACATCATCGGTCGTCGATCGACTGCCGCGGGGTGGTAGTGGTTGCCTGGTTGGTGGTGGTGGTGCAGTTCCATCGCCACGCCCTGCGCTTGTAGTAATCCATGTAGGTTTCCTACGCTACTTAAAAAACAGATTTAGAGGAACGTCTCCTTTTATTTTAAGGGGGGCTCAATCTAAAAGCACCCCTACAAATAGTCTTCAAACGAGCAGCCCCTATACATCTATTTGTAGGGGCTGCTGGTATTATGAGCCGCCTCTCCAAATGGCCCTATTTGTAGGGGCGGCTCGGCTCTAGATCCAGCCGCCTCTACAAATGGATAGTAAACTTTATGTATTAAAATTTAAATTTTTCAAACATTCTCGGATGGAGAAACAACCAAAATAAAAGTTATAGATATCGAAAAGTTATATAACTTTATAGTTGATAATTTTTTTTATTTGAAATCACCTTGTCAAGGAAAACTATGTTTGAATTTCTCACATTTGAAATTTGAATTTTTCAAACATCCTCGGATGGAGAAACAGAAAAAACAAAAGGTGTAGATCTCGAAAAGTTATACAACTTTGTAGTTGACAACTTTTTTATTTGATATCATCTTGTTTAGTAAAACTATGTTTGAATTTCTCACATTTGAAATTTAAATTTTTTAAAAGACCTCGGATAGAGAAACAACAAAAATAAAAGTTGTAGATCTCAAAAGGTTATACAACTTTGTAGCTCACAACTTTTTTATTTGAAATCATCTTGTCAAGGAAAACTACGTTTGAATTTCTCACATTTGAAATTTGTATTTTTTAAACGACCCCAGATGGAGAAACAACAAAAACGAAAGTTGTAGATCTCGAAAAGTTATACAACTTTGTAGTTGACTACATTTTCAATTTAATTCATTTAGACTCTAAACACTCATTTTAAATTCGGTTGAATATAATATGAGGAAAAAGAATATCTCGTATGGACACAAGTGAGTGTGAGGTGCAGTTGTTAGACGAGTAACACATGATAGGGGAGGCCACAGGTTCGAACCAGGCGGCCGCGAAGCGGGGTTTTTGTGCAAAAAAACGCACGACTTGCGGCGGCACAGGTGCCTCCCAGGATAATTTTTTTTCTATTTTTTCATCCATATTTTTTATTTCTGAAAAAAAACTATAGGGACAGTTAGTGATTTGCAGATGCGCCTGCGTAGGGGCAGGTGGGCAAACCGCCCTTGAAGAACATCCTTAGCCGCCACTACAGTGCCAATGTGGCGTAGTGCTAGATCCTTTGACCCACTCCAGATGCTCATCATCCTCATCTAAATTAAAAAGAAAGGTGACGCTAAAACGCATGCACAATAATAATAACAGATTAATCAAAAAAATATTTTCTACAATTGTTCAACAGACCAACCATTTCTGCGTAAGCAACTACAGCTGATCTTCTATCCCTTCTCCCCTATATAACTAGCTATAGAAGATCTCTCAAAAGCTATTTGGACGTACAAGAGCGTTGTGGTGCAACATATTATATACTCAAAACTCATCCATTATATCCATTCTTACACGTGATGTCTACATGTCATGGTCAAATTTATTTTTCTTCTTCTTCCTCCCTATACACCACACTTCTCCACGGCTTCGAACAGACGGGCAGCGGTGCGAGGCGTGGCCGCAGGGGCACACACAATGACCTGTGGCGTGGGCTATTATGAAGCAATTCGGCATGGGACCCACGTATAGGAGAGGTCTTGATGTCCCCTTTCTTTAGGGGAGAGGATGTACATTTTGAGATATCTCTCAAAAATTATAGGCTCATATATTATGAGATTGAGAGACAGAGAAGGAGAAGAGAGATCTGGTGCAGATGCTCATGTGAAAATAATAAGGCATTTTCATAGTCCCAATTTAGTTTTGATAATTGAGTAACAACCTTAGATGGACTAATGTGTTTTATGTGAGATGGACAGGTATTTAGCGTCCACAGGTACACGAGGTTGAGCAAGACATAGAGCCATGGTGAAAAGATGGCTTGTGCACGATGCAAGTGCTCCAGTAGTGAAGGTTGAAGGAGTTCATTGAATATGAGACATGACATAGTGTACGTCATGTGGTTAGGTGGAGAAGTTTTTTTCGAGAACGTGCGCTGCACGTATTTCATTAAGAATGTTAGGTGGAGAAGATCAAGAGGCAAGGCTTAGCTACGAAGGACCAGGTTGCAAGTGTGAAGGACAAGTTAAAGGCTCGGGTGCGATGGACCATCGAGGCAACGGTGAAGAGCAAACGAGGCTGTGATTGATGAACCAATAAGACCATGTGAAGCTATGAAGTAGATCATATCATTCATGGAAGATCAAACCAAGTGTTGATTTGTGTTGGTAATCAAGTGGCTTGATGGAGGATGATGAAGGAGCTTCATGCTATGGGCAGTGGTCAAGGTAGTGTGGTTGGATACACTTGATGGATGACCATTGTTCATCATTTGATGAAGATAGGGGTAGGATGCTTGTGTGGCATCACCGACGTGGAGAAGGAAATGGACTGCACAAGGCAAAGTTATATTTGTAAAGTATTTCATTTCACTGGTCGAAGCTTGAGTAGAGAAGTGCTTGATCGGGTTTATGATATATAGCGGTACTATCAAAATGGGTCTTTTGTGAGCTAACATGTTATCTAGTGCCACTGAGTGAGCAGTAACTCACATTGAATTTAGATCGAGTGGTGTGGAAAGGAGCAGGTAAAAATCCTTTGAAAATGAATTTGAAAATGCTATTCAGTTAGCCTATGTAGTACAATAGCTTCTTGAGCAGCACGTTATAGCAATGACTCGATTATTCCGGCCAAATAGAGGGACAAAAAAAAAAATGAAAACTACAAATTCGTATTTTCTTATCATCAGAGTCCAATTATAAGCATATAAAGAAAGAAAGTTGTGTATGAAGGGTTTCTTTATGCATCGTGGAGAACAATTGCATATAAAGAAAGAAAGTTATAAATGAAGGGGTCTTTATGCATCGTGGAGGGCAGTTGCAGGGTAAGCGATTAGTTGAGTACTCGATGCTCTTATCTCACTCAGTGACGAGATAAAATTCAGATGGTGAAAAAGGAGGGCAAAAGGTCTGTTTTATAGCTTTGTCTAGAGATTTTGCTGGTAATCACTTGCAGAAGAGACTACCGTTGGTTGTATCTGCCTCTCAAACGTAAGTTGCATTTAGTTATATTATCTTCAATAATAGATGTGTAAAACTACCGCGCATGGTAAATATGTTCCTTTTTCTTTTTTAATGCTTTTATATACTGTTGATCTAGATCCAATGTCTTCTACGTATTTGATATAGCTAGGAACTATATTTAAAAATTTTGCTGCATCAAAGAAACCCATTTAATAAACACGTGCATGCCACACGTACACTACGGGAGAGCAAAATTCCCCGAGTGTCGCAGGCTTCCCCGAGTGTCAAAAATCGGACACTTGGCAAAGCCAATCTTCGCCCAGTGTTGCACTCGGGGAAGAATAGCACTCGGGGAAAAGAGGCTTTGCCGAGTGCCGCAGAGTGCCTAGCACTCGGTAAAGAGCGGCACTCGGCAAAGGCCCTCTTCCCCGAGTGCAACACTCGGGGAAGAGCGGCACTCGGCAAAGAAAAATGTTACTTGACGGCCTAACCCGTCCACGCCGTTAAAACTAAAAAAAATTGCTTTGCCGAGTGTCGCACCCTGGCACTCGACAAAAAGGCTGGCTTCCCCGAGTGCCCTGTCACGGCACTCGCAAAGGGCCTCTTTGCCGAGTGCTAGGAAGGCACTCGGGGAAGAATTTTTTTTTGTTTTTTTTGCCCCATTTTTTTGTGAGGCCTTCTCACATTATTTAAAACTCCTTGTTCAAATTTGGGATAATTTTGACTTTTTTTTTTGGTATATTTCGTTAATTTTTTTTTGTTTTGTTGAATTTTTTTGCATACTTCAAATTTGAACTGCAGGTGCATGAAATAATGGAATTTGGTGATTCAAAAAATGATATTCATGATATTTGGTGTATGTTGAGGCCGTATCCAAGAACTCACATGAAATGTCGAGCATCTTGTTGACGTAACATGACGAGGTACTTGCGGGAAAAGTGTATTTAAATCATATAAAATCCGAACAAAGTCTGAAAATCACGAAACTTGTCGGGGCGTCATGTTATCGCATGTAGATGCTATGATAAAAAATTGAGAAGGTTTCGAGCAAGTTGTGACGTCGGATGCCTAAAACCCAGACATCTACCTGGCCTTTTCTTGCTTTTGATAATAATCTGACCGGCCATATCTATATTATTTGGCCCTTTTAGAAACTGAAGCTCAGCTAAAAAAAACTCACTCTGTTTCCCTCTCATTGATCTTGAAAGTGGCGAGAAATGGATCGTGATGATGTGGCTGGCTTTTATTAGTGGAGGTTAATTGCAAACATATATTCCTGACCTCGATCTGAGACTTCTAATTAACCCAGTACAGTACACAGCGGGATCTGTTCTTTTCATCTTTGGTATTAATATGTTTCTTGATTCGAATGGGCAGGGCCTACCTAAACCTTGGATCTGGTGGTATTAATATTAACTCCTTGAACGATCCTTGACATTGGAGCATGTACAGATCAGCAAGCAGTAGAGTATAAAGGTACTTCCATTGGCACACTACTACCACATGCCATGCATGTTGTGCGTGCTCTCTATTAATTTGTCAAGTTAGCACGACATATAGCTTGTATAGACAGCGAATCGATCGATGTTTACTTGCAGGTGTCCGAACTCCTGAGCTGACCCGGCCTGGTTGATGAATGGCAGGTGCTTCAGCTAATTAATTCATTGTGATATGTGAAGAAAATAAAGCCAAATCAACTCTTCCGCTGAGGGTGGAGCTGAGGCCACCGACTGGCCAAATCTGGTCCGCTTCAGCTCAGCTCTGCTCTCGATCCCGGGGCTTCCTTTCTTGGCATATGGTCCATCCACCGACAACAACCACATAGGCGTCGGTCCTGCCTGGGGCGTGTGCTCAGCTCAGCTCGATAGATAAGGTAGCAGCAACCAAATTTGCTAATAATAGCATTGTAATTAATTTTTGGGATTGTGTGACCATGATCAAATTACAACTGCGTGATGGAATCCGTGTGCTTAATTCTATCTCGGTCTATGCAACAGGGTGTGTGCTCGTGCTTAATTACTCGATCTAGCTTCTATTTGTACTCGCAAGTCAGGTTTTCCAAGTCTTCTATGTGCGTGACACTAGAAACAAGAGACGACGAGTGGTTCTCCCTGGGAAGAAGCGGATTGTCGGAGTTGAAAATCAAGTGGAGGAGGAAGAGTTCAATTATCAATCTAATGAAATCCCTCCTTTCGATACTTCCATCCTCCCTAAGATTTTGGCGAGCGAACTAATACCATACCTAAGAGATGGTCATAAGGAGGATGGCCCCATGGCAAAAAGACGCCGAAAACGGCAAGTACACACAAAATAATGCTAATGTGAGTTTTGAATATGCCCTGTGATTTTTTTAGAACAAGGTGATTTAGCAAACTGCTTAACTTGTTGTTTATTTGTGCAGGTGAGCTCCTCAACTGCTTAATTTGCTGGTGCTGAAATTCGAGCAAATGGAATCTGATATATATGATATATATACTTGGTAGAGATAGGAGCTAGCATACGGATGTATATGTTTAACTCTTGCAGTTGGTTGCTTTCTGGTGTAAAATTCTAGAACTGAGTAATTAATAACTATATATATATGGAATAAATTATTGGTGTTGGAGTTGGCATAAACACACTACGTGAAAACGGTTTGTAGCAACGGGATAAATTTTTTGTAGGGGCAGCTGGTGATGGAGCCGTCCCCTACAGTGACGTACTCGGGAGCCACTAGACCAGCCACCCCTACAAATGGCACAGTAGGGACGGCTAATAATACTAGCCGCCCCTACAAATGGGGTCGATTTGTAGGGGCGACTCATTCACCAGCCACCCCCGGTGTTACGATTTGTAGGAGCTGCTCAATCACCAGCAGCACCTACAAATCACTTGTACAACAAATATCTCCCAGTCCCCCCGGTCCCATGACAACAGTAGGTTCTGATCCTCTCCCCCCCCCCCTCTCTCTCTCATCCCCGCCTCACCTTCGTTGGCGTCGCCATGGAGGCTAGGCGACCTCGGTGGCAAGCCCCCAGATCCGGCGAGGCCGCCTCCTACAAACCTTCTCCGCATTGTCCTCACTGTCCAGCTCCTCGCCTTGCTCCGCTCCGTGCCAGCCTCCCTCCTCCGCCTCGTCCTCACTGCCATCCCGGCCTCCCCGCTCGCACTCCTTCCGCTCCTCCCGCTCCCCACTGCGCTCGGCGCCACGCTGCCCGTCCTCAGCTTCATCCTTTTATCCCCGTTCTGGTCCCTCGCTGGCGCCGCTGCCGTGGTCGAATCGGCCACAGGCCTCACGCCGCTCCGCCGGAGCTGCCGGCTCCTCTCTGGCTCCCGCCTCGCAGGCCTCTCCTTGTTCCTGGTCTTCGCCGCCGGGATTGGGGTCACGCTCTGGGGCTTCGGCGGTGTGGCTGCCGAGACGTACGACGCTGGGGCTGGGTGGGCTGGGATGGCGCCCGTGGTGGTCAAGGCGGTGGCTGGCACAGCGCTACTGGAGGGACTATTTAACCCCATCCATGTGATATTCTTTTTGTGTCATGAATGGTTTATTGTTACCTTATCATTTTTTTGTTATGTCCAGTCTAGTCTATAGATTCTTCTTCACTGACTATTGTTTATCTATACACAGATTGGTTCAATTTGTAGATTCTTCTTCACTGACTATTTTGTGAGCCCAAGAATTGGAGAGGTGGTACTCATGTCATTCTCCATTGCAGTAGTAATAACTAGGAATTAAGCTTCATATGCTATTTGAGTGTTCAACTCCTAAATGTGTTACATGCTAGGCTACTTCCTCCCATCATTCAGTACTATGATCATGAAATAGGCTGCAGAAAAAGCTTCTTAGGGTCAGTTTTGCATACTTGCATTAGCATTGAGTATATTTGGAGGGCCAATTATTTTTCTTACAATCTGTTGCTTGACTAGTTTTGTGATTTTTTTCCCATTTGTTTTACTTGTCGTTCTTATTGCCAAGCTTTTTTTCCTTCTGTATCCGATACACTCGGCAAAAGGCATAAAACACTCGGCAAATGGTTCGCCGAGTGTAACACTCGGCGAACAGCACTCGCCAAAAAAAGTGACGGCAAAGCCAACTTTGCCGAGTGTCTTTTATCGAGCACTCGGCAAAGCCTTTGTCGAGTGCCCGACACTCGGCAAAGTTGAAACCGAAAAAAAACCCAAAAAAATAGGAATTTTTACCCCAAAAAATGGAATTTTTTTTATCGATGGAGGCCCCCACCGGCCAGCGCCCATCCATCTACGACATTTTTTGCGTGAATTTCATGGCTACGCGGCTGACGCGATTCGAACCCGAGACCTCCCGCTGTGCAGGTACCTCCTCTACCACTACACCACACTCTCACTTATGTCTGGATTCCGTTTTAGTTCCCAATATATTATACTAAACCGAGTGTAAATTGCATGTTTGAGGCCCTAAACGAATTCAAATAAAAAAGTTATAAACTACAAAGTTTCATAACTTTTCGAGATCTACACTTTTAGTTTTGGAAGTTTTTCCATCCGAGGTCGTTTACAAAATTTGAATTTTAAAATTTTGAAATTCAAACACAGTTTTGCATAACAAGATGTTTTCAAATAAAAAAGTTGTAAACTACAAAGTTTCATAACTTTTCGAGATCTACACTTTTAGTTTAGGAAGTTTTTCCATCCGAGGTCGTTTACAAAATTTGAATTTTAAAATTTTGAAATTCAAACACAGTTTTGCATGACAAGATGTTTTCAAATCAAAAAGTTGTAAACTACAATGTTTCATAACTTTTCGAGATCTACACTTTTAGTTTAGGAAGTTTTTCCATCCGAGGTCGTTTACAAAATTTAAATTTTAAAATTTTGAAATTCAAACACAGTTTTGCATGACAAGATGTTTTCAAATCAAAAAGTTGTCAACTACAATGTTTCATAACTTTTCGAGATCTACAAAGTTTATTTTGGTTGTTTGGTCATCTGTTCATCTGACATGGTCGTTCTAACATTGTTCACAAATCTTATATATCTCTCTTGTAGTTTCATAAACTACAAGAGAGATATGTTAGATTTGTGAACAAATTTATTTTCACTTTGTCATATGAAGAAAAGACCAAAACAAACATTGTACATCTTGATGAGTTATACAACTTTGTAGTTGAAAACTTTTTTATTTGAATTAATTTACTACTTCAAAATGTGCTTTGAAATTTTTTTTGCCGAGTGTAAAAAAAATAACACTCGGCAAAGAAGCTCTTTGCCGAGTGTCAAAAAAAAAATACTCGGCAAAGAAGCTCTTTGCCGAGTGTCAAAAAAAACACTCGGCAAAGAGACTCTTTGCCGAGTGTTAAAAAAAACACTCGGCAAATAGCCTCTTTGCCGAGTGTAAAAAAAAAACACTCGGTAAAGGCGTCTTTGCCGAGTGCCCGAAAAAGAACACTCGGCAAAGCACCTGACACTCGGCAACTTAGGCGTTTCCGGTAGTGATTGAGCATCTTCTGTAGCAGAGATTGTCTACACATCTTTATTCACAGGGTGTATGATATTAAGATCAATGCTTTGTGCTATGAATTTATAAATTGAAATACAATATAGATCAGCAGTTAAACACTTTTGAAAAGCACATGCATTTTGTTAGTATCTTTACAGCATCTGACTTAGATTTTCTATCTAAATTGTTTTTTGGTGCTTTGACTGTAATGTTTTGTTCCTTAGGTCCTGGAAGCTGTTGGCCCAATTATCTTTCTTTCAACTGATACAAAGAAGTTAAGGAACGAAGGTTTCCTCAGTCCATTTCATCCACGTTATCCAGACATCCTAACAAATTTACTTTGATACAGCATGAAAAAGGTATTGTATCATGATTGGACATTTTTCTATAATTGCAACTTAATTCTTTTAAGAATTTTAGAAATGGATATCCATATTCTAGTCAGGATGGCAATGCTAAGAAAATCATTGAATATTTTTAGAAAACATCTTTTATCGAGTCATCATTAGATTTTATCTGTTAATCATTTGCTTTATCTTCTGTTTTTGGTGGCAATATTCTTTGCTCTGACCTCTGAGTACTCTTTCCCCAACAAGCCAGACCTAAATGCATGAATACATGTGAAAGATGTGAGCTTTACTTTTGTTTGCTGGATGGCATAGAATGAACAGCCTCCTCCATTATGTGTTGCTGCTGTAGCTTAAATGATTTCTGCAGTCATCTTTACTCCTTATGTTATTTATAGGAAGAAACATGAGAATATCCTATTAGAAAGTTGGGGTATCATATCAGTCGGTGTCAGAATCTTAGGAACCTTAATTATCAGAATCTTCCCTGTCTCATTTTCTTGTGAAGGGCCATATGCACCTTGTCACTGTCAGTCCCATGGTACCGTCTTGTGCTTTGCCGTTCACTGGACTACAGTTCCAGTTTTGTACAAATCTATTCTTTTGGCTACTTGTGGGATATTTATTGATGTTTTGTCGGTCCACCTTTCTCTCATCTTTGGACCACAGCTCTACTTTGTTTTATTTGTCTCTGACCATACATTCGAATTGTTTAGGAAACTAGTCAGCATGGGGCAACCTGAATTTGTCATTTAGCTGAGAACAGAATGTTGGTTGCACCATTCTTATCGCTGCTAGAATTGTTTTCCGTGATGAAGTTAGAATTCTATCTTCTGTTACTCTGACCTTGACATATTTTTTAATCCTTTATTTCACATCCAGGGATTGCTGAGGGTTCCATCGACGACACAGTAGTTGTGGCAAGTGAGCAAGATTCTGAGATCGTGGTCGGAAAGGAGCAAGCTCGAGCTAAAGTAACACAAAGCATTGTCTTTGTAACTGGCGAAGCTTCTCCTTATGCAAAGTCTGGGGGTCTAGGAGATGTTTGTGGTTCATTGCCAGTTGCTCTTGCTGCTCGTGGTCACCGTGTGATGGTTGTAATGCTCAAATATTTAAATGGTACCTCTGATAAGAATTACGCAAATGCATTTTACACAGAAAAGCACATTCGGATTCCATGCTTTGGTGGTGAACATGAAGTTACCTTTTTCCATGAGTACAGAGATTCAGTTGACTGGGTAGGTATCCAATCACCTTATTGTTTCTGATCAAATTAATAACTGCCTACCATTTAGTCCTATGTGCTTCTTGACATGTACACGTTCTGATGTTACTTCTGTATTTCCATGTTGTTTGCCCGGTAGTCTTTAGCATCCAAACAGCATATAGTATTTTCCAGATTAAAATGAAGAGATATATTTGATATGATGTATTGATGAAAGTAGCACACTTGTGTCTATGGTGCTAAAGTCTTATGCATCTATGGTTGCACATTTGTATTTGCAACAATGGTTGTGAGTGAAGATGACACTAGATGACATTACTGTTGGCAGTTCCAAGGAGCTTATCAGTTCTTTAACACTTAGTCAACTTATTCTGGTGATTCTAGTTCTTAGTAGTTAGTCCATCAGCTGCATACTCTGAACCATCATTTTATTCCAAAACAGAAACTCATGTGAATCAGCCGTGCTTCATGTGTGCCTTCTAAGGAAGTGGATAGGCATCGACAAACACTTTCAGATGGCTTTTATTGTTCTTAGGCATGTCTTAGACTTTTGATTATCTTCCAAGTGAATTCCATTCCATGCTTGTGTATTGTCATTGAGTTTCAGTACAATCGTAGAAGAAGATAAGTCATGATGGAGTTGTGCATGAAAAATATATGTTCTGGTCGAATTTGAATTGTAAATTAATTTTTTTTTGCGGAAAAATGATTTGTAGGGGCGGTTGGTACTGTAGCCGCCCATACAAATCGATTTGTAAGGGCGGCTGGTGTTCCCAGACTGCCCCTACAAATCGATTTATAGGGGCGGCTACAGTACCAACCGCCCCTACAAATCGATTTGTAGCCACCCTTTCATAGGGGCGGCTGGCAAAACCGCCCCTACAGATATTTACCAGCTGCCCCTGGAAATGATTTTCTACGTAGTGACATACTGTATGTTCATTAGCTATATATTCTGTAACTGAGTAGATATACTCGCAGAGATAATGCCACGAACTCTATTAAAATACCGTTGAACTAGTTTGGTCGTTACCACGCAACATCGTTTTTCATCATAAATAAACACAGAGAGGATAAAATTAAGCAGGAGCAGCTAGCTAGCAACAGAGGCTCTGTAGCAGCATGGCAATGGTAAAGGAGGCCGTAGCATGACGCTTGTCAAGTGAGAAGGCCGGGAAGAAGGGCATTGCCAAAATGAATATAAGACAGCGAACCAAGAAGACTACCGCACTGGAATTTTCTGCTTGGGAGGGATAAAATTCCAGTTAATTTGCGGTCTTCAACAGAGAGGGGTTCTCTGGAAATTTAAGTAGGCTCAGCAAGAAATTTCAAAGAAGTAGGCCAGAAATGTGGAAACAAAGGCAGGATTGAGGCTTCCATAGCAGATGCATTCATTCGTGAGGAGGCGGGCCCATAGGCGTACACCAACTCCATCGTCCACACCCGCCTCAGTTCGTACACGGAGGTGTCAAGGTTAGTCCACGGGCCGGACTACGATCCGAGGACCGAGGAGCGCCTTGATCCTGAGCGAGTGATGAGGATTGGGCAAGGCAAGAAGCATGGGCGGTTCTACATTGGCGACGGCATCCTCGACACGGGCTCTACTCCTCCTCTCAACCGCCTACGAGCAGCGAGCACGAGCTCTAGCGTGCCCATAAGCCAATGGCCGACAGCGGTGGCGGCACTCCAGGTAAGTATTCCAGTTTCATTCGTCGTTCTTTGACTTTTACGTTCCTTAGCTCTGCATTATTAAAACATTGGGGTCAAATGTTGCAGGCCGAGGTGCAGCAACTTCGGGCCCAACAGGAGGCCCAGCTGGCTGAGCGGGCCAAGCGGGAGGCCGAGCGTCAGAGGATACAAGCTTTGGAGGCCCAGCAAGAAGGTTTGCTCAAGTTCGTGCAACAACTTGGGCAGCAACAAGGTTGGGAGATCCCAGCACAACTGCTTGCACCACCACCACCACCACATCGTCGAGAGTCTACTCCGGTGAGTATGAGTACGGATGTTTTACTTTCTTTGCTCATGCTTGGTGTCAAAACTAGTGATGGCCTTCGTGCCAGATTTGTTGATGTGCGGCCTTCGTGCCGGAAATGTGATTGTTGGCCTTCGTGCCGACGTTTTTCTTGCAGGTTTTGGAAACCTCCCCGTGCAGGGGAGGTGCTGCCGAAATTTTCAACTTTTCTTTAAACTCCTTACATTTTTATCTTGTCACTCACGTGCAATCTCTTCTCTTTTTTGCAGCATCAATCAGGGGCGGCGTCAAACCATGTCGGAGGGTCGCCGGCATCGCACGTCGGGCCATCCCCACCTGGACACTCGCCGGGATCGCACCCTGGGGCGTCCCAACCCTCACAGTCGCCGTGAGCTGCTTGCGGAGTTGTTTTTATGTATTGAACTTGTGAACTTAGAATAATGTGTACTTTTGATCGTGTGGTTTGTAATATATTGTGGATTTCGGACAAATTTGGTCATTTGTGATATATAAATGTGGTTTGTGATATATTGTTGTTGATTTGTGGTTTGTATATATATATATATATATATATATATATATATATATATATATATATATATATATATATATATATATATATATATATATATATATATATATATATATATATAGGGAGAGGCTATTCAGCAGCCGGCTACAAAATAAGTTATTCTGTAGCCACCTCTATTTACCATAATTTTATATACTAATTTACCATAATGTCAATACATATTTACGATAGTTGGGTTACTATAACACATGGGAATATTTACCATAACGTTATAGTAAACCACTTAGTAAGGAGTTACTGTAAATCTCGTAAATTAACATAGTAATTATCGTAACTCAAAGTGGCTACAGAATAAGTTATTCTGCAGCCAGCTATAGGATAGTAGTTCTATATATATATATATATATATATATATATATATATATATATATATATATATATATATATATATATATATGCTTTGTTGTTTACATGGAAAAGGAAAAAAAAGATTTTTTAGAGGTGGCTTCCCCGAGTGCCTGAGCTGCGGCACTCGGCAAATCGGCAAAGAGGGTTTTAAAAAAACAAATTTCTTTGCCGAGTGCCTGAGCTGCGGCACTCGGCAAAGATTATTTAAAAAAAATTCAAAAATCTTCCCCAAGTGTTGCACTCGGGGAAGAAAATAAAAAAAAGAAAAGAAAAAGGCGTCGGTCGTCGGCCAACGGCGTCAAATCTTTCCCGAGTGCCAGCACGGCAGTCGGCAAAGCCTTCCCCGAGTGCCCGATTTTTGGCACTCGGGAAAGACGCCTTTGCCGGATGAGGATTAGCCGGAGGGTCTTCCCCGAATATTGCACTCGGAGAAGGCTTCCCCGAGTGCAACTGGACCTTCCCCGAGTGCAACTGGCACTCGGGGAAGCCACTGGCTGCTGTAGTGGTACATGCCCATTAGTTTGACTAAATTTATATAAAAGTTATGAATACTTACGAATCAAATAAGTGTATTATAATAATACATTCCATGATGAATCTAATGACATTAGTTGGGTATTATAAATATCGATATCTTTGTATAAATTTAGTTAGCTAGACTTAAAACAATTTGATTTGGTATACTATAGTAAAGCTATTTCTTTTTTCAGGGAGGAAGATAGATTAGTAGACACCTGTTTTCCGATCCTAAACGGATGGATTAGACAGAGTAGGATGGGCACTGGAAACCGTTTTGGCATATACTACTCCTAGTTGGCGTGGCGGCCGGTGCACTGCAGCCTGGCTCTGGGTGCGCGCCGGTGGCCTTGGGATGAGCGCGACCTGCAAAAATGACTCGTGTGGTGAGCTGGTGCACAGCGCAGCAGAAGCGCATGCGGCATGCCGCCCGGTCCTCCAGTCTGATCCACGCAAAAGGCTCTGTCGACTTGGGCAGTTTATATACAAATAAAATATTTATTATTATTACGCACATGGTCAAGTGAAGTTAAGTCGACAAGTACTTCTGTGACAAAGTTGAAAACGACGTGCGTGGGCCGGCCGGGAAACTAGGAACCAACTCAACATACGTAGGAGTATAGGGCCATCACATTCACATCAGCCTCAGCATCAGCGCCTTTTATTATTTGGATTCCCACACCGCTAACATGCATCTTCTTTGGTTAGAGAGCATCAACCCCTTAATCAAATTGTGCGTGAGGCCGGATAATTAAATTCGGTGTTTTGAAGTTTTGTGATTTATTTGTACTCACAGGAAGTGTGACCAAAAGAAAGTACTTCACTGCATTCCAACAATTCATTTTGTGAACCTCCTAAACAAAGTTGTTTTATTTTCTCCGTCCTCAAGGCAACTATGACATTTGTGCCAATGAAACTAACTAAGTTTACTGCAAAAATATATTTCATAATTAATTTAGTGATACTTATTTTGTATTATAAATATTTGTTACCTTTTTATATGATTTTGTCATACTCCGAGTCGTTTGACTCCTCGGAAAGTAAATAGAAAAGGGAATTAAAGAAAAAGGAAGCACACCGTCTCCTCCACGGCAACTCCTCCTGCCGTGTTTGCCGCAGCGTAAGTCGGTCGGTCGGTCGGTCAGACCTCGTGGACGGGTGGAAATGGACACACGCGCCCACGCTAGTATTGGTTTTAGCATGCACCGTACGTCTCTGTCGTAGAAAGCACAGTTGTCGAATAGTGAGAGCGTACCACGGTACCACTGTCGCTCGGATCGGATTGACGCGGTCAAGAGAGGAGGATCGGAGGCGACGACCGAGGATCGAGCTCGCCGCACCGTACGTTACGTCGGCGGTGGATCGGCCGGAGATGCGGTCGCCTTCGATCGGCGTCGCCTCCCGGTGCAGCACACGTCGTCGGGCCAGTGGCTGTACTACTGTCAACGGCGCATGTGTTTGACGAGGAGTTGATGGCGACTGGCCGGGACGGCTGCCGACTACCAGCTAGCACGGCGGTGACCCCGTCTGTCGCGGTCCCTTTCCTACCCCGCCGCTGCCTAGTGCTCCTACCTAGCTAGTAGTACAGTACTCCTACTAGCAAACAAATCCTCGCTGCACGTCGTCGCCGCAGCTACCGATCATCCCCAGCGGCGAATCTTCGTTTCCGCACGTTTCAGCGTCCAGGTCTACTCCCTCCGGACTCCGTCCTAAATAACCGTCATGGTTGATGTACGTGCCACAAGTTTGATTCAACATAGAAAATACGCGTAATATTTGTATTTTCAAATAAATTTATTATAAAACTAAACTTTTTCATCGTTGGTTCGTCATTGTCACCACAGATGGAGACACCTCCACCAATTTCTTCCATCGCCGTCCTGCCTTGCATGTGCTCAGCTTTTGATTAGCCGATTGTGCGCGCGAATCACTCGGTTCTCTTGACATCCGTTGTTGAGTACTAGGTGAATCTTCTCCGGGCAACCGAGCTACTGCTGTGTCATCCCCTTGGGTCATAGCACTGCCGCTCATGGTCACCACCGTCGGAGACACGTCCTCACAGGTGCGCTGTTGTCCACGGTGGCACTCGCTGCTGAATACATACTTGTATTGTAGGTCCCGTTTGGTCAGCAAAACCAACACACGCACGGCGTCAACAATATGGGCAACATGTGCTGCAGCAGCAAATTAAGTAGCGTAGCGTACGTACGCTTTCGCTCTTGAGCTGGTCGTTGTCACTTTTAGTAACTTTCTCTGTAGTTTTTTTTTCTGATGAAACAGTGTATTCTAGGTGGTAAACCTTGCACTTGTGCCACTGACTTTTGTGATAATTTATTTATTTACGAATAAAGGTCAACCGAAGTTGCGAACTGTAGGTACAAGAAGGCTCTCCAAATCAATTGTTTAATTAACTCAAGTACTCAACAAACACAATGACAACGTGCCTGAAAAATACAATCAAGACCTTTTCTCTAGGTGGCCCATATTGATGGAGCAAGATCTGCTTGCTCGTTCCAAACCACCAAAAGGTTTTGATCCATACGATGGACGCGACGTTGCACGTTCGGAACCAGGAAATGCTCAATCGATCGAAACATCTATGAAATAGAGTATATAACACGCGCGCCTTGACAATTATGATCTAGATTTATTTTGAATTATATATAATGGAAAAGCTTATACGACCAAAAGCACAAACACACATGTTATTATTACTAGCCACCGAGCCAACGACCAGCTCAAGAGCGAAAACGTACGTACGCTACGCTACTTAACTTGCTGCTGCAGCACATGTTGCCAACGTTGACGACGTGCATGACTGCGTGTGTTGGTTTTGCTGACGCTAACAACACAGAAATGGGGACCTGGCGCGCGCAACCGCGCAAGCTGTCAGCAGTGATGCAATGCAAGCCAAGGGCATCCTATTGTCGTGCTAAATACTGATGCTTTCGACAATTAAGCTCCGGTGGTAGCAGATCTCGATCGATGCTGACGCATAGCTACTTTCCTCTTTTAATGGTTGGATAGTGAGGTTCAAAAACGCTGCACGCTGCACGCCGATCCGCCGATCCACCGTAGTCGGCGGAGAAGCCAACGAGATGCGTCGCAGTCTGCTAGAGCCTAGACTGCTACTGCTAGCTAGCTTCCGCCATCCGGTGTTGAAGTAGAAGTGTGCTGTGCTGCTGTCCAGTGAGCCAGCAGTACGTCCCCACCACGTTGTGGCGCATGTGTCTGAATACAGCAGACACACAGCTGATTTTGACGGGGCGACGCGATCTTTTCCACCTGTCCTTGTCGCCGCCGACTAGCTCTCTCCCAGCGGTCCAGCGCGGTCGCGGCACCGGCTCCGGCTGCGCGCGCGGCGTCCCTTTCCGCGCGGGCCCAGGCAGACGCCGTGGCCGCTCTTCAGCGCCAAGATTTCCGCACGTTTCCTGGCCGCTTTCCGCGAACAGGGGAGCCTGGGAGGGGCACCGCGGGTGGCAACCGGCACGTCATGTCCGGGGCCAGATAGCCCGCTACGCGCAGGCAGCTAAGCACCCAGGCAATCGGTTGACTGGAAGGCACCTGCCTCCCAGGGCGCCATCCAAACGAGCCCTAAACCTGTTCATTGTGGTCACCGACCTACCCGTCCGAAAAAAGCCAACCCGATTCCATCCGTCCATCGCGTCGGGTTCCAACCCATGAATTTCGACCCATGACCCGATTCAAAGTGCGAAAATGTAGAGATGTTAAGAAATAGCTCGACCTAATCTGTCAGTGCGTCATGTCTAGCTAAAGAAAAAAATCTCATCTGCGTTGTACTGTGTAATTCTTAAAAAAAACTATAACAGAGAATATATATATAGAAATAAAGAAGTCCTTACGTGTGGAGCATATATACATAATGAAACGGCCCGGTTCTTACTACTGAAAGGTACTCTCTGGCCTAAAGAAATGTATTTCTAGTATGAGTTTAGTTTAGACAGATTGAGTGGCAATGAGTTCTGGGCCACTAATAAAACTTATAATTGCTTCCCGACACCAAGCCTGCTTTCTGGAATCTTTACGACCATTGTGTCGGGTACCATAAAACGGGATACCCCGAGCGTATACCAAAATAATCACTTAGACCCCATCGAAAACAAAGCCGAAAGGCAAGCCATAGGTTAAACCCCGGCCTCGTCCGAGGCCACCGGTTCTCCGCCTCGCTCGAGGCCTCGCACGGGAGGCCTCGACGGCCTGCCAAATCTCCGTCTCGCGTGAGGCCTCGCACGGGTGAAAGATCCTTGTTTGGTTTTGGTAATTGAGTGACAACTTAGGTGGGCTAATTGTGTTTATGTGAGATACACAGGTGATTAGTCCACAGGTACATGTGTGTGAGCAACATATGCCATGAAGGTAAAAATGGCTCGGAGATGTTGCAAAGCTCACACATGTGATGATAAAGGAGCTTAAATGCACATGAGACATGACATTGAGTCATGTGATCAAGGTGGAGAAGATCAAGATAAGACTTGGCTTGATGGACCGGTTGCAAGCGTGAAGGGCAAGTCGAAGGCTTTGGAGTGATGGACCGCGTGGCGGTGAAGCTTGAGCAAGACTTGGCGCCGATGGACGGTAGCAACGGTGAAGAGCAAGTAAAGTCAAGATCGATGAACCAATATGATCATGTGATGATATGAAGTGGATCATATCATTGTTGATCGTGTTGGTGCATGTGTTGCATCAACATTGGAGGAGATGGAATGGAATGCGCAAGGCAAAGGTATAACCTAGGGCATTTCATTTCACCGGTCATAGGTGTGTAGAGAAGTTTATGACCGGGTTTAGGATAGATGGCCGTACTATCAAGAGGGGCAAACTTGTTTGCATATCGGTCATCTAGTGCCACTCGAGTGATCTAACTTTGCATTGTCGCTAGGATCGAGTGGCGTGGCAAGTTAAGTGGCTAACATCCTTTGAGAAATGATTGTGAAAATGCTAACACACATACACATGGTGGTGTACACTTGGTGGTGTTGGCACATTTACAAAGGAGGTGGTGTTTACAGGGGTGAGATGGGTTTGGGTCCCTCTCGAGAAAATGGAATGTCTATTTTCTATTGCGCCGGATGCAAATTCTTGTGGTTGGCACATTGAAGCAAGGGTGAAGAAGTTAGAAGTGAAAACGAGTTGATCGCGAAGATGCTGGCGTCAGTCAACTGACCGGACGCTGGATCTAAATGCACTGGACGCTGGCAGGCTGCGTTCGGTCAGGCTGACGTACGATAACGCAGAAGCTAGAGTGTGACCGGACGCTGGCTGCGTCCGATCAAGTGTGACCGGACGCGTCCGGTCGAGGTCGGTACCTTACTGAAAACGACCGGACGCTAGGGGTTCAGCGTCCAGTCAGTTGAAGCTGCTGCGTCCGGTCAGGTCAAGTGACCATTGGAATCGGGCCACGTGGCCGTCTGCGTGCGACCGGACACTGAGGTCCAGCGTCCGGTCAACACGACCGGAGCGTCTGGTCGGCCCGACTTTTGCCCAGTGAAGGGGTAATGGCTAATTTAGCCCTTGGGGTTATAAATAGAAGTGGCCTTCGGCCATGGCTGGTGTGGAGCACCAAAGGGGACTTAGTGTCCATGCTTGTGAGTGCTTGGGAGCCCTCCATCACACATATACATGATAGTGATCATTTGATTGTGTGAGTGAGCGATTCTAGTGCGATTGTATCGTGAGGTTGCATCGAGTGGCACTAGGTGATCGAGTTGCAAGCCAGTGGTGCTTGTTACTCTTGGAGGTTGCCACCTCCTAGACGGCTTGGTGGTGGTCTCCGTCGAAGCACGCAAGAAGCTTGTGCGGCGCTCCGGAGAAGTGCTTGTGAGGGGCATTGTGCTCGCCCCGCAGGAGCCGCGAAGAGCAACTCTAGTAAAGCGTGTCATTGAGCTACCCTCACTCAAGGGGTAGGTTCTTGCGGCGCCCGACGTGCGGGCTTAGCGGGTGATGCTAATTAGCCACCGAACCACCAAGTGAGCGGTCGACACAACGGGGACTAGCGTGTTGGCAAACACGTGAACCTCGGGAGAAAAATCATCGTGTCAACCATGTTCTTCCTGTTGGTTTGCATCCCCATTACACAAGCTTGCAATTACTTTTATACATATTAAGCTTGTGTAGTTGCTCTTGTAATTAGATAGCTTGTGTAGTTTGCCAATTACCTTCTTGCTTGTGTAGCATAGAAGTAGCTCCCTTGCGTGGTTAATTTTGTTTTAGTAACCTTGTTAGTCACATTGCTTAGTTTGTGTAGCTAAGTATTTGCGCTCTCTAATTAGGCATTAGTTGCCTTGTTATTGAGCATTGCTAGTGAGCTTAGTTAGCTTTGTGCTTTTGCTTACTAGCATGTGTAGGAGCTCCCTTGTTGCTTAAAGTACTAGTGGTATAGGTTTGTGTAACCTTGCTCCTAGAATTGTTTAGGAGAGCTCTAGCTAGCCCGGTACCTTTGTTTCATAATTGTTATCTTTGCAAGGTGCTAGTGAACATATATAGTGGGGTGTAGTCTTGGCTAGACCGATAGTTTTAATTCCGCATTTGTATCGGTTAGCCGACACGATTAAGTTTTAGAAAAGACTATTCACCCCCCCTCTAGTCTGCCATCTCGACCCTTCAACGGGAGGCCTCGACGAGGAACCAATTTTCCGTCTCGCCCGAGGCCCCGCGCGCACAGCCTCAAACGAGACAGCGACTCTCCGTATCGCTCGAGGCCGCCTCGGCAATAACCCGTCGCTCCTGCCTCGACCAGTCTTCCCGACAGCGCGTCGCGTTCAATTAATGCGTCAACCACTCCCGCAGTCTCCGCCAGACGACGGCTCGACACCGCGGAGTGGTCGACGGGACAAGAAGTCGCATCAACGCCATACCGACCAGGATAGGGCGCGGCTAGGATTACCGGCCACTGTGTTTTGGTGCTGTGCCCACGATCAAGCGCCTGCACTACACTGTGCCACCTAACCCCCGCCCCAGAGACAACGCGGCATGAGGAGTCAGGTCCGGGTCACCATAGCCTCGGAATCAGCGTACGAGGCCAACTGCTCCCCCCAAGCCTCGGCAATATATTGTAGGGTCTTGGCAACCACGGGAGTCACGTCTGCCGAGCCTCCCACGATGGCTCGGCCTCGACACCAATTAAGCCTCGGCCTCTCGCGTAGTCAACACGCAGTGACCAGCACGCCGACTGTCGCGCCCGCTTCGAGATAACACTGGAGCTCCCACGACGCACAGGATCGGATGTGACCGGCTAAAAGGTCCTTGTTTGGTTTTGGTAATTGAGTGACAACTTAGGTGGACTAATTGTGTTTATGTGAGATACACAGGTGATTAGTCCACAGGTATATGTGTGTGAGCAACATATGCCATGAAGGTGAAAATGGCTTGGAGATGTTGCAAAGCTCACACATGTGATGATGAAGGAGCTTAAATGCACATGAGACATGACATTGAGTCATATAATCAAGGTGGAGAAGATCAAGACAAGACTTGGCTTGATGGACCAGTTGTAAGCGTGAAGGGCAAGTCGGAGGCTTTGGAGCAATGGACCGCGTGGAGGTGAAGCTTGAGCAAGACTTGGCGCCGATGGACGATGGCAACGGTGAAGAGAAAGTAATGTCAAGATCAATGAACCAATATGATCACGTGATGACATGAAGTGGATCATATCATTGTTGATCATGTTGGTGCATGTGTTGCACCGACGTTGGAGTAGATGGAATGGAATGCGCAAGGCAAAGGTATAACCTAGGGCATTTCATTTCACCGGTCATAGGTGTGTAGAGAAGTTTATGACCGGGTTTAGGATAGATGGCCGTACTATCAAGAGGAGCAAACTTGTTTGCATATCGGTCATCTAGTGCCACTCGAGTGATCTAACTTTGCATCGTCGCTAGGATCGAGTGGCGTGGCAAGTTGAGTGGCTAACATCCTTTGGGAAATGATTGTGAAAAGCTAACACACATACACATGGTGGTGTACACTTGGTGGTGTTGGCACATCTACAAAGGAGGTGGTGTTTGCAGGGTTGAGATGGGTTTGGGTCCCTCTCGGGAAAATGGAATGCCTATTTTCTATTGCGCCGGATGCAAATTCTTGTGGTTGGCACATTGGAGCAAGAGTGAAGAAGTTAGAAGTGAAAACGAGTTGATCGCGAAGACGCTGGCGTCGGTCAACTGACCGGACGCTGGGTCTGAAAGCACCGGACCCTGGCAGCGTGCGTCCGGTCAAACTGACGAGTCTACATAGTACCGAGGGTATTGCACCGGACGCTGGTCTGTGTCCGGTCAAGGTGGACCGGACGCGTCCGGTCGAAGAAATACGCCTCAGGGAGCTTACTGTAAATGACCGGACGCTGAGGTGCAGTGTCCGGTTAGTTGAAGCTGCTGCGTCCGGTCAGGTCAAGTGACCATTGGAATCGGGACACGTGGCCGTCTGCGGGCGACCGGACACTGAGGTCCAGCGTTCGGTCAACTCGACCGGAGCGTCCGGTCGGCCTGATTTTTGCCCAGTGAAGGGGTAATGGCTAGTTTAGCCCTTGGGGCTATAAATAGAAGTGGCCTTCGGCCATGGCTAGTGTAGAGCACCTTGGGGGACTTTGTGTCCATGCTTGAGAGTGCTTAGGAGCCCTCCATCTCACACATACTTGATAGTGATCATCCGATTGTGTGAGTGAGCGATTCTAGTACGATTGCATCGTGAGGTTGCATCGAGTGGCACTAGGTGATCGAGTTGCAAGCCGGTGGTGCTTGTTACTCTTGGAGGTTGCCACCTCCTAGATGGCTTGGTGGTGGTCTCCGTCGAAGCCCACAAGAAGCTTGTGCGGCGCTCCAGAGAAGAGCTTGTGAGGGGCATTGTGCTCACCCCGCGGGAGCCACGAAGAGCAACTTTAGTAAAGCGTGTCATTGAGCTACCCTCACTTCTGGGGTAGGTTCTTGCGGTGCCCGATGTGCGAGCTTGGCGGGTGATGCCAATTAGCCGCCGAACCACCAAGTGAGCGGTCGACACAATGGGGACTAGCGTGTAGGCAAACACGTGAACCTCGGGAGAAAAATCATCATGTCAACCTTGTTCTTCCCGTTGGTTTGCATCCCCGTTACACAAGCTTGCGATTACTTTTATATAGATTTAGCTTGTGTAGCTTACTAGTTACCTTCTTGCTTGTGTAGCATAGAAGTAGCTCCCTTGCGTGGCTAATTTGGTTTGCGTAACCATGTTAGTCACATTGCTTAGTTTGTGTAGCTAACTAATTGCGCTCTCTAAATTGGCATTGGTTGCCTTGTTATTGAGCATTGCTAGTGAGCTTAGTTGGCTTTTTGCTTTTGCTTACTAGCATGTGTAGGAGCTTCCTTGTTGCTTAAAGTACTAGTGGCATAGGTTTGTGTAACCTTGCTCCTAGAATTGATTAGGTAAGCTCTAGCTAGCCCGGCACCTTTGTTGCTTGATTAGTATCTTTGAAAGGTGCTAGAGAACATAGATAGAGGGGTGTAGTCTTGGCTAGATTGATCGTCTTAATTTCGCACTTGTTTCGGTTAGCCGACGTGATTAATTTTAGAAAAGACTATTCACCCCCCCTCTAGTCCGCCATCTCGACCTTACATTGGCGCGTCGCCCTAGTACTTCAAGGACGGACCACTCCATCGACCGCGCCGCCACAGGAACATGCTACAGGGCTCGGACATGCTGCCTCCATCCGCACGGCGCCGTGTAGCTAGCGAATGTATTACCCTCGTCCCCCCTTCAACTATAAAAGGGAGGGACATGGGCCATTTCGGAGGGGGGACGTTTGACAATTGAGGCCTACGTCCACGCAACGAATTCACGCTTAAACGTGTGAGTGAACACACGAGCTTCCCCACGGCTTGAGATCAACATCTCAAGCAATGCACGCCACTCCACGTAGAGACCTGGGACTAGCTCCCTCTTTCGCCCTGCTTGTAACCCCCTACTACGAGCATCTCGGTGCATGGAATACAAGATTGATCTCTTGAACTGGACGTAGGGTATTCATTACCTAAACCAATATAAACCTTGTGTCTCCTTGCATCACCATCCGGGATTGGGAACACGCAGTACAAATTTACTAGTTGGTTGAGGGCCCGTAGGTCCGAAACACCGACAGTTGGCGCGCCGGGTAGGGGCCTCTACGTGTCAGCTTTGTCATCCCAACAAGTTCCAGATGGCAGACCCCGTACGACCACTATGTCTCAGCATGGTGATCTGGTTCGGGAGCCTAGAGTTCATGTCTCTAGGATCTGAGTACGACATGGTGCTCCTCACACCCCGAGCCCCACCGACCGACGATGATGTCACACACCGGCAGCCCAGGCGCAGGCGGCACCAGGGCCGCCGTCCCCGTCACGCCCACCAAGCGCAACGCGGACGGGACCACCCCGACACTGCCGGTATCCCACGCCTAGCTGTTGGCACAAGGTCCCTGGTCGGGGACCTGCCCAGCCTGAGCCTAGACAAGGGAAAAACGCCAGCGGCGTGCGGCGACGCCCCGTCATCAAGCTCCGCTCCACCACTCCCTGAGGATCCAACTCTGGCCGAGCAGAGCTCGGCGATGGCACCATCCCCATACCCCTTCGGGTTAAGAAATGCCGCCGCCTCCTACGCTTACGCCTACGCTTCCGCTCACAAGGATCCCTCAGGACGCCGCCAGCGCTTCATCCTCGACTTCGACACCACCGCGTCGACCCACACCCACGCTGAATCCTCGGAGGAGGACAAGGCATGGGCCAGAGCGGATTTCTCTGAACTCCATGACCCTAAAACCATGCGCCGCTTCTTGGCCGCAAGCGACTACTGCTTCGGCTACTCTGACTCCGACGACGAAGGTGCTTACGACCCCACTCGCGAGTGCTTCTACATTGGGCTCGGGATGCCAAGGATGGGCGAGGAGGACGAGGGGGTAGGTAGCCATTCCCCGCTTCGCCCGGGCGCAGGCGCGCCACACCTCCGCGCATTGTCCTACCGGCAGCGCAGAACGAGAACCTCGCCCCCACACGACCTCAACGCCTGGACCTGGAACAACTCTGTGAGCTCTAGGCCAAGGTCAAACAAGACTGACTCCTCCTGCAGCAGCTTCGAGACACTCTCGAGTAGGAGCAGCGAGGTCGTGGTGAGGGCAGAGGAGCCCGACAGAGGGCCCACAACATACACCACCACATCAACGACGACGAAGGGAGTGAGCAACCCCCGATCTTCAATCACGCTAGCCAGAATGTCACGGCTACGGCGATGCTAGTCTGCACGATGCCTGAGCCCTCCACCATGGAGGGGCGACGGGTCCACGGTGAGCTCCGGGATCTCCTTGAGACCGCCGCAGTGCAGCAAGTCGAGAGTTTCGCCTCTCGAAGGCATGGGGGCGCCTCGGACCTTCCCATGGCACCGCCTCAGCAGAATAGGGAGGCCTCGGTACGTCCCGAGCCCACTCCGGCACCGATAGCCCACCGGCCCCTTGCCGCTCGACCGCCTCGGCAACCAACGCGAGGCGCAGGGAGACCATGAGGTGGTCAGCAGGCGATAACGCCATGACAATGAGGGGCCCGCCCGGGGCTACCATCCTCACCGAGGTGGCCGTTATGACAGTGAGGAGGACCATAGTCCTTCTCCTAAACCGCCTGGCCCTTGAGTCTTCAGCAGAGCCATCTGCGCTGCTCATTTCCCGGCCCAGTTTCAGCAACCAGCCAACCTCACGAAGTATAGCGGCGAGACCAATCCCGAACTTTGGCTTGCCGATTACCGCCTGGCTTGTCAGCTAGGTGGCGTGGACGATGACCTGCTCATCATCCACAACCTCCCCTTGCTCTTGTCAGACTCGACCAACTAGAGGAAGCTCGAGACATCATGCTGCTGCATTCGGCCAAGTACCCGCAAGCCCTACGGCGCTATTAGGCCCGGCACATTCGAAGCCGAGACTTGAAGGTAGGCGACCTGGTATTGAGGCTGAGACAGAGCAACAAGGGCCACCACAAGCTAACCCCACCGTGGGAAGGGCCGTACATTGTCGCCCAAGTGCTGAAGCCCGGGACCTACAAGCTAGCCAACGAGAAGGGCGAAATCCTCACCAACGCTTGGAACATAGAACAACTACGTCGCTTTTACCCTTAAATTTCCAAGCATTGTATATATTGTTTCTCGGAATACAATTGAGAAGCGTTCTTTAGTTGTTCTAATTTTTTAAGAACCCCCCCCCCCGAGCCCATCACAGGTCTCGGCAATACGATAACACTTTAAGGGAGACTCGGCTCTACCTCTGCAGAACCGAGCCTCCCTCGGGGGCTAGATGGGGACTCCCCCCTAAGTCCCACGCACCATTTTTAGTCGTTTTTTAAAAAAATTCCTATGCCAAACTCTCTAGCACGCTCTGATGAATCGGTTGTGAAAAACCGAAGGACCGAAAGTCTTTTCCAGGGACAGAAGGTCGGTAGAGTCGTGAGACGGCCTACGCCCCCGGGCTATGGCACTCCCTCACCACCTTTCACCCAAGGGGCGGCTTAGGTTCCAAGAAGGTTTTTTTTGCAAAAGAAATCTGATCAGAGACAACAGAGGGCAGAGGCTCAGAAATACAAGAAAAACGATTAAGAAACACGAGTACTTTAAAAAGAGGCCTCGACGGCCACAAGCGTTACGATACAAAGTTAATCCCTATTCTATTTACATGGCCTCCGGGGCCCAGGTCAGGGCTTAGGGCCTCCAGCATCGGTAGACGGTGGGGGAGGGACCACCTCCTCTTCGAACAGCTTGGCCAGCGCCGTGCCGAGGCCCTCCGCCGCCTCTATCAGCTTCGCGACCGCCTCGTCAGCCTCCTCATCATCGTCGGGCAGGACGTAGCCATCGCTGATGGCTTGGAGGTCAACACCGATGTAGTGCGAGGCGATGACAGCCAGCGCATGCTTGACACCCGTGTGCAGCGCTCCTCAGAGCCGCTCGCGCACTTGGCCGCTCAACGCAATCAGACGGCTCCCAAGGAAGCTGCCTGACTGAACCCCCTTGACCTCCAGGGCCTCGTAGGTGGTACGGGCGGCACCTTTCAGCGCGTCGTGCTCCCTGATCTCGGTATCGAGCACCGCCTGCACCGCGATGGAAGCCTTTGCTGCCCGGGTGACCTCCGCCTCTGACTCCGTGCCATAAGAAATGGAATGGGGTTGAGCGCAAAGGAAAACAAGCCAAATAGGGACAGAAGCCTACGGGACTCACCCTTGGCCTTCTGCTCCCAGCATCAGGCCTCGACCCGAGAGGCCTCGGCTTTCTCCTTCTAGCGCTGGGCCTCGGCCCAGGAAGCCTTGGCCTTCTCCTTCAGGCGCTGGGCCTCGACCCGAGTAGCCTTGGCCGCCCTAGAAGCCTCTCTCCCCAGCTCTGCATCACACCAGAGAGTTAGGGGGTGAACACAAGAAAAGCAAATAAAACGAGGGAATAGGACTCACCCTCGGCTTTTCCCCTCTAGACCACAGCCTCGGTTTAGGAAGCCTCAGCCACCTTAAGGGCCTCATCCAAGGTGCCTTTCATCAGCTGGTGCGCACTCTGCTTCGCCCCTAGCTGCCCAGTGAGGACCTTGCCTGAGGCCGTCGCTTCTTCGGCCCGGGACCTGAAGGCATCTCGATCACTGGCAACGTGGGTCAGCTCCTCCTCCAACTCCTTGACCCGCGCCGCCAAAGGGGCGACCTACTCCTGGGCTAAGGCCGCCTCGACCTTCGCATTGCCACAACGGAGGCGGAGGTCCTCCACCTCCGTGCTCCGCGTCGATAGGAGCTCGTTGGCGCCCGCAAGCTGGCCCTTTTGCCGCTGGAGTTGGTCCCAGACGTCCCTCTCCCGCTGAAGAAAGACCGACTTCCCAAGGGACCGGGTCTCGAGCTCCTAGGGAAGCAGAACCGGGGTCATTCACTACAAGATAACTCAGAAAAAGACAACACCGCACGAGAAAAGAAAGCGCGAACCTGGGCGACTCCGGGTAGATCGTCGGCCACCACGAACAGCGCTGTCTGTAGCGACCGCTCTGCCAGCTCGCGGTATTGCTCGAAGGTGTCCCAGCGCCCGCCCTCAGTCGTGTCCTCGAGGGCAAACAAAGGCTCCCCCTCAGGGTCATCCCTGCTCTGCCACAAGACACGCGGGTGATCCCACCTGCGGGGCTCGGGTCATGCCCGCACGAGGGCCGAGCTTCCCTCACCTAGGGTCAGAATTGGCTGTTCCATAGCACCGGCCACCTCGGCGTCGACCACCTCCTGCGCCCGGGAAGTATCGTCGGAGGAGATCGGATGGACCTCCACCTCCCGGGCGCTCTCTCGCAACAACGGCGGGCCTTGCACCAAGGGTGCCACCGAGGGCTCCACCGCCTTCATCTCCACTTCCTAGGCCGACGGCCTCGCCACCGTCACGTTAGCCTCGGTGGTCTTGAGGGCTCTGGCCTCCGCCATCGTGGCCTCGGTGGTTGTGGAGACTCCGACCCCCGCCGCTACGGCCTTGGCGGTCTTGGGCGCCCCGGCCTCCGTCGCCTCGGCCTCAGTGACCCTGGGGGCCTCGACCTCGGTGGCCTCAGCAACTGAGGGCACCTCGGCCCTATCCAACTCATGAGCCTCGCCCTCATAGGGCAGAGGCGCTCCCTCCCCCGTCTGTGTCGGGGTCGCCTCGGCAGCCCCTCCTTAGGTGGCCAGCTCCTTCGGGTCGGCCTTCGCCGACGCCGCGCCACGCTGTATGGTGGCTTGCGCCTCAGCCACCCAGTGGGCGGTGGAGCCGGGGTTCACCTTGAGTGCCTTAAGGGGCGCCAAGGTAGGCACCTCTGCAGGTCGCTTCCGACTAAGGATGAAACACTTGCAGGGTCAGCACGAGACCGAAGAATGAACGAAAAAACATTGCGGCTCTGCCAAAAATACGCTTACCTTGAGCGAGGCTGCAACCACTTCGGCACGACAACCCTCGTCTGCAATGGCGGCGGCGGTGGCAGAGGCACGACCTCTGTATCCGCCGGCGCCGGCCGATCCTCGACGGACCCCGGTGCCCCCTCGGTCCTCTACGGGGGCAGTTGCATCGCCCCCGCCGCCACCTGCTCCGCTGCTACCATCGAGCCCATCGGGCTGACGGCACGCTTGCCCAGTGCCCGCGCCTCAGGCATGTCGGCCTCGGCCCCAGGGCGGGCGATTGCCAACCCCAGGACAGCTCCTCCTCCTCTCCCTAGGAGCGCTGGGCTGCTTGCCGACGCCCCGGGCACCGTCTCCCCTATGTCAGGGAGATGGTCCAGGGGACCCTGCCCCATCTCGCCCTCATCATCTCCGTCCAAGGCATCCGTCGATAGCGACGCCAATGGGGACTCCTCCAATGGGAGGCCGTCCTTCCTTTGCTGCCGGCGGCGCTCATCTAGTTTCTCGCGCACAAGGATCTACTTCGTGCGCTTCGCCACCTTAGCGTCCTTCCGCTTTTTCTATGCCTCTGCGTGCTCCCGGTTGATCGCCCGCCGCCTCGCGTCCTCAGGAACGGGCGGCGGGGAGGCTCGCACGTCCCTCATCCCCTACGGGAACAGCGAACGCGGATAAGGAAACGAGAAATAATGAGAAACAGGGAGGCCTCAGGGGTTGCAGCGGCACGCGACTTACCAGCGAGAGGAACCCCCGCGACGGGCACATCGCGATGGGGGTTAGGCCACCGCTCCTCAGCTTTGCCTCCACCATCTCCCTCACCCGGCGAAGAATCTCCTCATCGAAAAGGGCGGAGGCAGACATCCGGATGCCCTCGATTGGCTCATCCGGCCTCATCTCGAACAGGCGCCGCCGCCGAGCCATCAGCGGCAGCACCCTCCAGTGGTGGAAGGCGGCCACGACCACAGCCGCAGTAAGGCCGTGGTCTCACAGCCTCTCCAGCCCCTCAGGAGCGGCAGCAGCTTGGGCTGTTCCTCCCTCGGGACGCCATACTTCCACCTCTCCGGGCAGCTCCCCACGATCTGCCCGGTGTAGGGGGGAAGTCCACCGTCGTCGTTGTAGAGATAGAACTAGCTCGTGTACCATCGGTGATTGGTTGACGCAAGCTGGGCTGGGATGTAGAGGTGCTGACGGTCCTGGCGCACTTGGAGAGTGCAGCCGCCGGCCCTCACTGCCTTCCTCGTGCGCCGACGTACCCGTCGGCTTGGTGGTATGCCCCGCCCGGAAGAGGTGGAGCCACAACTCCCAATGGGGAGCAATCCCCAGATACCCCTCGCAGATAGCAACGAAGATGGCCGCCTACGTGATGGAATTGGGGTTGAAGTTGTGGAGCTCCATGCCATAGTAGTACGGGAGCGCCCACATGAACTGGTCTATCAGAAGGCCGAGGCCGCGCTCATGAAAAGACATGAAGCTCATGACGTAACCGTCGCGAGGCCTCGGCTCTGGCTCGCCCGACGGGGTGATCCACTCCAGCCTGTTGGGGTCGGTGACCGAACGAAGAAGTCCACCATCGACGAGCAACTGAAGCATCTCCATGGTGACTTTAGATGGACCCCAAGGGTCCGCCTCGATGACAACAATGTCACCGACCATGAGTACGATGGTGGGTTCGACTGCGGAGGTGAGTCTCTCTCTCTCTTAGCCTCGCCTCTCTCCCTTCTTCCTCCTGGGGCTCTCTGCTCTAGCAACGGCTCAAAGACGGCAAGACTAATGCAGGCAAGGTAAGGAGGGGAGGGGTGAGGCTCGTCGTGTATTTATGCAGGGTGAAGGTGAAATGGAAGGGCGATGAAATCAGGGAAGTTTCCCTCAGATCCGGCACGGTTAATCCCGATCCGATTTTACCGCCCACGTGCCCACCTTTTCCTCGTTAAATGCAGGAACAGTTACGTCCCATCCACTGACACCATGTCGCGTCCAACCGCTGCAGCGGTAGGCGTCGTTCCGCCTCCCTGAGAAAATCACCTCAAAAGGCACGCCAGCCGTTGTCGAGCCGATGGGGGAGATATCCCCCACCCTATTCCTTTCAGACGAAGGAACAAGGCGCCGAGTCCATTACGGTCCAGGGGTTCGAAGGCAGGGCCCCTAGGGGTTTCGACAGCCGCCCTAGGGCAAAAAAGTCAGGGACGACCATGGGCGAGCCCATACGGGGCTGAGACCCAAGCAAGCGAAACGCTTGGGATGCCCAAAATCGTGTCCGAGACCAGCAGGGAGGTCTCCGAATGGGATCCCACCGTAGGGAGGCACCAAGCCACCGGGGCCCAGTGAATGGCCCCGACACCCACTAGAGAAACCCTCTGGTACTCTTGGAGTGCGTCTCTGGACCACTAGCTGACCCCAGCGAACGGGGCACGGGCCTCCACTCAGACTTACCCGATAACAGCTCACCGGAAGTGCCACCGCTCATGCCCACCGAGGGTAGCCTAGCACATTCCACCCCTCCTTCCGAGCGAAAAGGAAGCGCGAGGGTCATACAAAAAGCCAGGGGAACCCCTAACAGCCCTCTTGCTCCATGCAGAGGCTAAGGGGCTCTTCCTGCAACCTTGCCGAGACCCAGCGACCTCGCCTCACACTCGAGGGGGCTCGGCAAAACAACCCCTCCTTCCGAGCGAAAAGGAAGCACGAGGGTCGTACAAAAAGACAGGGGAACTCCTGACGGCCCTCTCACTCCGTGTAGAGGCTAGGGGGCTCTTCCTGCAGATATGCCAAGGCCCCGCGACTCAGGCTCGCACCCGAGGGGGCCTCGACAAACAAACCCTCACGCACGAGGGGCATACAAAAAGCCAGGGGAACTCCTAATGGCCCTCTCGCTCCATGCAGAGGCTAGGGGGCTCTTTCTACAACCTTGCCGAGACCCAGCGACCCAGGCTCGCACCCGAATGGGCTCGGCAAACAACCCCTCCGTCCGAACAAAAAGGATGTGTGAGGGTCGAACAAAAAAGTCAGAGGGACCCCTGACCGCCCTCTCGCTCCGTGCGGAGGCTCGGGGGCTCCTCCTACACCCAAGATAAAGACAAGCGACCTAAGCCTGCGCTGGAAGATTCGTTAAAAGCACGATAAAGGGCATCGAGCCCGTTACGGTCCAGGGGTTTGAAGGCTGGCCCCCCTAGGGTTTCAACAGCTGCCCCAGGGCAACAGAGTCAGGGACGACTATGGGCAAGCCCACGTATGGCCAAGGCCTGAGCAAACGATCACTTGGGACGTCCTAAGTCGTGTCCGAGACCGGCAGGGAGGTCTCTGAATGGGATCCCACCGTAGAGAGGCACCGAGCCACCGGGGGCCAGCGAATGGCCCTGGCACCCACTAGAGAAACCCTCTGATACTCTTGGAGAGCATCTCTAGACCGCTAGCCGACCCCTAGTGAACGGGGCATGGGCCTCCACTCGAACTTACCCGATAATAGCTCACCGGAAATGTCACCGCTCGCACCCATCGAGGGTAGCCTGGCATGTTTCACCCCTCCTTCTGAGCGAAAAGGAAGCATCAGGGTCGCACAAAAAGTCAGGGGAACCCCTGGTCGCCCTCTCGCTCCATGCAGAGGCTCGGGGGCTCTTCCTGCGACCTTGCCAAAACCTCACGACCCGAACTCGCACTTGTGGGCTCAGCAAAAAACGATAAAATCTCTCGCTCAACGTGAGAAAACGACCCTGGAGGAATAAATCCACTCCCCTAGGGCCTCGGGGGCTACACCTGGCGGGTGCGCTCGCGCGCACCCACCAAGGCCTCGAAGTATGAAACACTATCCCACCAGGAGCTACCGCAAGTCAAGCCTCGTCAAAACCTCAAGGAGAGCGCTCACGCTCTCCCTGAGGCTCGGGGGCTACTATCGTGTACCATAAAACGGGGTACCCCGAGCGTATACTAAAAGAATCACTTAGACCCCATCAAAAACAAAGCCGAAAGGCAAGCCATAGGTTAAACCCCAGCCTCGTCCGAGGCCACCGGTTCTCCGCCTCGCTCGAGGCCTCGCACGGGAGGCCTCGACGGCCTACCAAATCTCCGTCTCGCGCGAGGCCTCGCACGGGAGGCCTCGACGAGGAACCAATTTTCCGTCTCGCCCGAGGCCCCGCGCGCACAGCCTCAAACGAGACAGCGACTCTCCGTATCGCTCGAGGCCGCCTCGGCAATAACCCGTCACTCCTGCCTCGACCAGTCTTCCCGACAGCGCGTCGTGTCCCATTAATGTGTCAACCACTCCCGCAATCTCTGCCAGACGACGGCTCGACACCGCGGAGTGGTCGACAGGACAAGAAGTCGCATCAACGCCATACCGACCAGGACAGGGCGCTACTGGGATTATCGGCCACTGTGTTCTGGTGCTGTGCCCACGATCAAGCGCCTGCACTACACTGTGCCACCTAACCCCCGCCCCAGAGACAACACGGCATGAGGAGTCAGGTCCGGGTCACCATAGCCTCGGAATCAGTACGAGGTCAACTACTGCCCCCAAGCCTCGGCAATATACTGCAGGGTCTCGGCAACCGCGGGAGTCACGTCTACCGAGCCTCCCACGATGGCTCGGCCTCGGCACCAATTAAGCCTCGGCCTCTCGCGCAGTCAACACGCAGTGACCAGCACGCCGACTGCCGCGCCTGCTTCGAGATAACACTGGAGCTCCCACGACGCACAGGATCGGATGTGACCGGCGCGTTGCCCCAGTACTTCAAGGACGGACCACTCCGTCGATCGCGCCGCCACAGGAACAGGCTACAGGGCTCGGACATGCCGCCTCCGTCCGCACGGCGCCGTGTAGCTAGCGAATGTATTACCCTCATCCCCCTTCAACTATAAAAGGGAGGGACCTGGGCCGTTTCGGAGGGGGGACGTTTGACAATTGAGGCCTACGTCCACGCAACGAATTCACGCTTAAACGTGCGAGTGAACACACGAGCTTCCCCACGGCTTGAGATCAACATCTCAAGCAATCCACGCCGCTCCACGTAGAGACCCGGGACTAGCTCCCTCTCTCGCCCTGCTTGTAACCCCCTACTACGAGCATCTCGGTGCATGGAATACAAGATCGATCTCTCGAACTGGACATAGGGTATTCATTACCCGAACCAATATAAACCTTATGTCTCCTTGCATCACCATCTGGGATTGGGAACACGCAGTACATATTTACTAGTTGATTGAGGGCCCGTAGGTCCAAAACACTGACACATTGCATCTCATGTCAATGCCAACCATCACATCATTTAACTGAGAGAAGCCAATGAGAGATTATTTGATTAGCTCAGGAAAGTACGCTTTGTATTCTTTTTGTTTACTAGCAGTAGTACCTTTAGTTTTTTTTTTCCGTTGACGATGGCAATGGCATCACGGACCAAATAAAAAAAAAACAGCTGGGTGGTACGCATGTCATGTTCGTTGTTGCCTGCAGGTTCATGACAATGGCTGCAATTTATAGTGTGTGATAAACTGATAACTTTAATTTTCTGGATCACTTTCTTATTTCTGAATAAAGGTCAAGTGAGATGCTGCATCAAAGGCTAGATAATTAAGTGTTCCATAAGACTCACAGCAACCTATTCTTTCTTCAACTAACAAAAAACATGACATCGTGCCTGCAAATAATAATACAACAAAGGCTTTTGTTCATTGCAAGGCACCCATCTATATGATAAGTACTCTCTCCGTCTTTAAATAACTGTCGCCGTTGGTGTGCGTGCAACAAGTTTGACTCGATTTGTAGAAAATACGTGCAACATTTGTATCTCCAAATAAATTTATTAAAAAACTAGATTCAAATATCTTTCCAATGATACTAATTATGTACTATTAATATTACTATTTTTTATATATATATTTAGTCAAAGTTGTTTATCGAGAAGCGAAAACGACATATATTTAGGGACAGAGGGGATATGTCTCAGTCTTCCCCCTCCCTTTCTGACAAGAATGCATGCCTTTTTTTTGCCTATATGCTCCACAAAGGTGTAAATATTTTTTATTTAATTACACGAAACAGCATGTTTTGAAGCCATATAATTGTCACCTTAAGCACTGTTTATTGCACTATACTCACTCTGTCCTGTAATATAGTTATTCTAGATATTTTATTATTCTAGATATTTTAGGACATATCAAGAGAGAATACAAAATGTATATACCCTCACTTCATTTTCTAATATGACGCTGTTATTAGCGTCATTAATATAGATATAGCACATATAAAATTTATGCTAATATTTAATGCAAAGTAGATTTTGTCCCTAGAATTCCTTATATTTGGGTAGAGTTTTTAATGCAAATTTTTTACTGGATTTTAGCTTAAAAAGTTTTGTCGCTTTCCATTACCATCGAGGATCTAGTGGTTTCCTTGGGCCCACGTGTCAACCATGTATCGTTTGTAGACTTGATCATCATGGGAAACACAGCCCTATAAACCTGACCCGGCCCCAAAAATTCGATACGGCCAAGCCCAACCAACGAACTGGGCGTGCTCATAACTCAAATTTCAGCCCGACCAACAAAATCGGACGGGCTCAAGCCCCCCAGTTTTGCCATTTGGACACTGGAGCCTAAAAAAGGCCTAGCCTGGTGAGGAGAAAATAGTTGTTCGGCTCAGGCTCGGCCTTCACCTTTGACCCTAGCGCTGGGCTTGGGCCATGAGATCGATGTACCATTGTGATCATGAAAAAATAGCCATTAGGGTCATCATAAATTACACCGAAACTGTCTCTTCGGAGACATCCGATAAATTACACCGAAACTTTATTTATGTGTTATATTGTTTTCATGTTTTTTTTATCAAATACTTCATTTGCATTTTGATGTGTTCTCGGCCTTTTATTGTTTTCATGTTTTTTTAATCAAATACACCACCATCTTGGCCTACAAAATCTCCTCATTTCCTTGCTCAACTCGTGTACTAGACCTAGCTTATCAAAACACTTAAGCCCTTGGTAGTCCACTAGTTGTCACTCAATTAACAAAACTAAATTAGGATTTTCGCTATTCGCAGCATACTGTAGGATCTCCAGATTACAATTTCTTAATCACGGAAGATTCTTCATTCTGCACAGGGAAATGCATAGGGAAATGTTGAGATGTCAATTAAGTGTATATATGCATCCAATGGCTTAGTGTTTTAACGATTTCTTATGATAATCTTTTTATGATTAAAACATATAGACCAAATTTTAGGTAGTTGGAAATGATCAGTTCTTGCATGGCCGAAAGGACGGAGATGAAAAGTGAAGAAGTAACGAGATTCCGTGGAATGAGCGTTGCCTGTTGAATGAGCCTTGAGAGAAGATTGCAAAATTAGACATATTTATTCGACAATCCTTATGCATTTTTCAGAATATTATTAGATGGTTCCAGCTTAGTTGATTGTAGTCGCAAAGTATATATGGTTATATACAGTTATTTATTAATAAAATAGCCTTTTCAAGAGCTGTTATTACGTCGCATGTCTTACAAGCATAAACTATCTTTTATTCTTCAAATCACGGGCAGGGCGCCCGAAGGACGGCAGATGTTCTAGTGTTGCTGCAAGACAAAGGGAAGACAAAACTATAAAAGAGTCCAACACTGCCATCAATATGTGCAAGAAGGTGTGCAGATTTCTTTACAACACTACAACCATGGGCTGTAGATTAAGAATCACTGGCGGTGCGGCATTAGTTTTTTTCTTGTCTGTTTCCGCAACAGTCGACTGAGGATTTGTATTTCCATCCGTCGTCTACAACCTCCCGTCCCTCTTCTTCCTCGCGTCCCTCCTCGTTCTCGCCCCCGCCGCCTCCTCGTCGTCGCGCGTCCAGCCGCCTTCTTCCCCTCCCCCCTCCTTCTTTTGCAGCGAGCTCCGGCCATGGAGCTCCCCTGCCCCGACCTGGCCCGGCTGCCTCCACCGCTGCTAGGCCCCTAAACCACCCTGCCACCGTCCCCACCGCCTGGCCGGCCTTCCTCCCGCCAGCCCCCTTCTCTTCTAAGCCCGCCGGAGTTGGGGAAGAAGGGGTGGGGCGGGCTCGAGCGCGGGTGCGGGCGTCGCGGTGGGAAAGATGAACAGTGCACTAGGCGTGGGGGCGGACGTGGGTGATTGACGGTTATGCAGGTTATCAGTCGCCTGCAAAGGAGTAAAACTGTAGTTTTTTACCTTCCAGGACTACGATATTATAAATATACAGTCCTTTAGGGTGTTATATAGGCAGACTTATAACCAACATATACTTACCCATATAAACACACACATACCTTACTTCAACAAGCGCCTACACAATAAAGACAACGGACACATTACCTATCCAATAAAGGGCCGTAGATACAAGCACTCGTGCTAAGTATAAGACTTGATCTAGAAGGACAGCCAGCTGAAGTTCACTCAGTTCACTATAATAATTACGTTTAAAAAAACAACTCGAGTATAATGCTCCATGATCAAAGGTAAGACTGTCACTCAAATACTTGTACTAATCACTGCCAACTTTCCTTTTCATTAAAAAATAGAACTGCTCAGTGTTCACTGCCCAACGGCCAAAGCTGAATCACGCTGACTGCTTACACACAGAATTCCCAAAGACTAATCATTCTAATAACAAAACTTGCGACAAAGCTTTTGTAGTCCTTTAAAAAAAATTAAAAAGTGTGACAGTACCATGTGTAAAAAAAGTGTGACAGTACCAAGGCGCAAATACATTAGTACACGTTAACCATCTCAAGTTGGCTTATGCAATATCACAATATCTTTTATAGTTTTCAATAAGAAAGGTGAAAGTGAGAAACATGTCATTGTTTCAAGACACTACCACCTCATGAGCTGAAAATTTTGGATTGAGACTACTAGTGCTCCATTTTACTAGTTGTATTTGTAATTCCATTCAAAATATTCTATTTTACATGTGTAATTTAGGAATTATGAATGAAAATATATGAGACCGCCTATAAGACGACACCAATGTATTGCATTATATAAGGTTATGTCTTAACATTGTTCCCAAGCATAGAACGTCTTGTACGTTGGTGAACGCCAAAGCTAAAGCCAATTGAAAATAAATAAATACATGAAACTCAGTGTGTTCCAAAGAGGGGCCCAGATAGATCGAGCTTGTCATCATCTAACCCGATCACAACAATGGTGAAACTGTTGTTCTCTTCGCAAAGCATGAAAAGAATGCATCAATCTCAACTGTTACTATTGGTTTGTGCAAGAGAACAGGTTCTGCTGCATCCAAATATAACTGGATCTTAATTTCCTCAGATGCTGCATTGAAATCAAAATGGGCAACCGAAGCAATGGCAAACAGTTATTTTATCACCTAGGCCCTGATAATTGCGACTCAGATGATACATAGGAGGAAATTGATCCTGCCACATCAGTATTAATTGATGCAAAACTGGGGACAAAAATGCAGTCAGGTGTGGCCTCCATGCTCACCGCTCCTTCCAGCACCTTGGCAACTGTTGACATCAAGGGCCTTCTGCTGCTATAAACCTGCAAGCACCACAATGCAAGCTTCATCGTTTGCATGATCTCCTCGACATTGGATTTCATGTCATCGCTGCTACTGTCCACCAAATCAAATAGCTGGCCAGACTTTGCCTTTTCCTGGAGCAGACTTATCAAGTGGATGCTCTGCTCTGGCTGGGATTCATCCAGGTTTTGGCGACCACAGATTATCTCGATCATCACGATCCCAAAACTGTAGATGTCTGCTTTTTCAGTGATTGTTGATCCCAGCCACTCAGGTGCTAGATATCCACGGGTTCCTCGCATTCGAGTCATAACTTTGCTCTGGTCCCTGTTGATCATTTTCGAGAGTCCGAAATCTGAGAGCTTTGCATTGAATTTGTTATCCAGGAGAATATTCTGTGGCTTGATATCTAAATGAGCAATCTTTTCTTCACATTCTTCATGGAGGTAAGACAAACCCCTAGCAATGGCCAACATGACATTACGTCTGGTTTTCCAAGAAAGAGTGAAAACTAAACTCGTGTGAAAGATCCAATTATCCAATGAGCCATTGGACAAGTACTCATAGACAAGGAGCCTATGTGATTTCTCAGCACAGAATCCTACACTACTACAGAAACGTTTTCCGCGGCGGGCGAATTTGCTTTTGCGCAGCGGGCAAACGCGTCCGCCAGCGTGAAAAGGTCACGGTAAATCGTGGCCTTCCCGCGGCGGACCGCTTTGCCCGCTGCGGTTAATCGAGTTCCTGCGGCGGGCACGTTAGGATGCCCGCCGCGGTTAAACGTTTCAAAAAAAAAAAACCCAGGAACCCACCGGCGAGCCCATTCTCGAGCCCACTGACGAGCCCATTCACAACCCAATACTGGCGCCACCGCACCTCGCTGGATCCGCCGCCGGGGTCTCCACCTTGCCGGATCTGCCGCCGGGGAGGTCATCCTCGCAGGATCTGCGCCATTGCCGTAGGTTGGGGCCGTTTCGCCGTGGATCTGTGTCATCGCCGTGTGGATCCACGTCGTGGGAGCAGGGAGTAGACGCGGCCGCCCTGGATCCGCCGCCGTGTGGATCCACGTTGTAGGGACTCGACGCGGCCGCCTGGATCCGCCGCCGTGTGGATCACCTATCCCTGCGCGCCACGCAGCTCCTCGCCTACGAGAGAGAGATGAGGGAGGTACTGAGAGGAGAGAGAGGGAGAGAGAGATACCGGGCACGGCGGCGTGCAGGCGTGGTGCTCCGTGTCCTTGAGGATCTCGTCGAAGTAGCTGTCCATGGAGCAGCTGCTAGGCGGGTCGGTGCCGAGCGCCGGGCACAGGTACATGTCCGGGTTGGACAAATCCAAGTCCCCGTCGTCCATTGCTACTGCGGGAAGGCGGGCGGGCGGGCGGGCGCTGGGCAGTCAAGGGCACATCCACCTGGGAACATGACAAACCATTGGAAAATTGTAAGTATTAGTGCTCCGTCGCTGCTTCGGAGACAAACGGATTCGAGGCAGCGGTAGGCGAACAGATTCTACTAGAGACAAACGGAACGAGCAAATCCGTCGGAGCGAAGAGAGGAAGGGGTTCCTTGCCTACCACCAGCAGTGGGGGAAGGCCAATCCAAGCCCCGGATGGGCGGCGGTTGCGACGACGAGAAGGGGAAAAGGGGCGGAGCGGACGGAGACGAAGGGGAAGAGGAGTGGATGAATCTGGACGGGGACCTGTTGCGCGTAGGGCGGCGGAGGGGAATGAGAGGTAAGAGGACTGAAACCCTAAGTGTTCATTTTATACCAGTACCCGCTACGGGCCTCGCCCTGGGCCTATTGGGCCTCGGACTTAACCGAGGCGGGCTTTATAGGATGCCCGCCGCGGTAAATCGATTTACCGTGGCGGACCTCTTAATATGCCCGCCATGGAAAATAGGTATTTTCCGTGGCGGGCATATTAAGAGGTCCGCCACGGTAAATCGATTTACCGTGGCGGGCAAAAGTGTCCGCCTCAGTAAATAAAAAATGCCCGCCGCGGTAAATCGTGGGATTTACCGCAGCGGGCAAAAATAGGAGCCCGCCGCGGAGAGCGTTATCGCAACGCTGCGCAAATTTGTTTTTGTAGTAGTGCTACCAACCTGACTAGGTTAAGCTGATGAATTCTGCCAATCGTCTTGACCTCTGCTAAGAACTCTTCCATTCCTTGATCGACACCCTCTAAGCGCTTGACAGCAATGGTTTCCTTGCCTATTGTGCCTTTGAAAACCGACCCAAAACCACCAGCTCCAAGCTTGATAGAGAAATTGCTGGTAGCAACCTTCAACTCATGAAAGAAGAAACGCTTTGGTATCCCTGGTATGCCATCAAACAGGGGTTCCTCGTCTTTCTTGCATTTTTTTTTTCCAAATGACAGCATAAACAAAAAATGATGTAACGGAAAACCCTGCAATTGTGGAGCCAATAATGTTCCTAATTTTTTAGAATTTGACCCTTTTTTGAAGAAAATTTACGTTCGGCCCCTTGGGAGACTTAAACTCATCTTTGGACCCTGGGGGTCGACGCCAGGAATCATGGCGTCGAGGTAACACATCTTGGCGCCACAGATCTTGGCGCCGAGCTCAGCGCCACAGATCTTGGCGCTGAGCTCTGTGTTCACGTGGTCGACACCTCGGCGCCACAGATCTTGGCACCGAGCATTGATTCAAAACCCGCGGCCGCAGCTCTCCCCCTCTCTCTCGCGCTCTGTCTCTGCCTCCTGCGCCGCCGTCGACTGCAGCTGTGCCTGCACCTCCTGCGCCGCCGTCGACCGCGCCTCCTGCGCCGGCAGCAGGGCACCGGCGGCTGAGCCTCCTCCCTTTCCGCGCAAGCGCCGCAGCAGGCCGCCGCCGCGCCCCCGTCTCCGTGCGAAGCCCGGCCGCCCTCGTCGCCCCTTCCGTCCTCCTCATCTGTGTCCGACGGCGAGGGCGGTCCGCCACCGCTCGCGGAGCTCCCGGCGGCCGGCTGGGCTCCAGCCCCTGCGCCCCCTCCCCCTCCGGGTAGCTGCGCCCCCCTGCTCCTCCGGGCCGTGCGCGAGCCGGCCATCCAGGTAAAGTTACAATAGTTAGTAATTTTTTAGTTAACTTAAATTAGTTAATTTACTTTAGATAATTTAGTTAGTAATTTTTTTAGAATATTTAGCAAATCTAGTTAGCAAATTTAATTACATAGGTTGAAAGTTAGATGCTTATTTTTTTAGTTATATTATATACTTAGGAATATATGTATGTAGCTTATTTAGTTAGATTAGATTGTTAGAGACATAATTAGGGAGTTAGTTACCTATTGATTTAGTTAGCTAGTTAGTAAGTGTAGTTACCAAATCTCTTATCTTGTTATAGAGATAGTTAGACAGTTAGAGACTTATTTGTTTAGGTCGATAGTTAGGTAATTTAGTTAGCAAATGTAGTTAGATATTATGGTTAGTTATCTTATAATAATATACCCGTAATAACTTTCTTGTCGTGCATACCAACTAGATGGGCAACGTAGTCACCCTGTATCATGGAGGAAGTGTGGAGGAAGATGAGTTTGGTAATATCAGTTTTGTTGGGATGCAAAGGGTGCCAATGATATTCGATGATCAGCCATTGTTTTGTGAGTTGTTTAGTAGGGCTCGTGATGAGCTTAAATGCAATTCAAATGAAGATGCCATCTTAGTTGAGGGGGTACTTCACCATGGCAGGTCAGGAACATTTTTGAGGCGGTTGGTCCCAATTGCATCAGAGGCACAATAGGACAAATATGTCAAAACTGTCATGAAGAATGAGTTTCAATGTTTGGATTTGGTTGTGCGGAAGTTGTCCAATGATCCCACCCCTCATGGGTATTCACCCCCTAATGTTCATTCACCCCCTCATGGGTTGTCGCTAGCACCAGAGAATCCGGCACCCTATGAGCCTCTGTTACCCAACTGTGAGGTGGATGTGGAAGATGCGGTTGTGGTGCCCGATGCTCAATCCGCCCCCAATGAGGATGGTATATGTCCTGGTGTCCGTGCAGAATGTGGGACTAATGATATTGTAGGTGCCCCTCAGGAGATCCCTTTGACCCAGAATCATCCTAGTAAGTGATTTAGTAACACTTTGGCTCTCCTTATTCTTTGTTCATTCCATTCCTTTGTCTCAGTGGTATCCATATTTGTGCTTTAAATGCAGGAGACAATCCTGATAATGATGGTTGTGCTCCTGTTCCTCCATCAACCAACGTGGACCTAGGGTTTATGGCCTCTAACAGTGTAGATGTTGATATTGCGGATGATGAGGAGCCTTATGGCACAACAAGGGCCGTTGATTCGGATGATGACCACCCAGTTGCAGCTTTGAGCGAACAAGAAATGGAGCTCATCAGATGTTTGTGTCCTGATCGTGATCCACTGGTTCATGAATTCAGCGACCTTAGTCATTCTCAACATGCTTATGGAGAAGGAAGAGATGACGAACTGTTAGAAGCTCCTGAGGCTGATGGCAGCGTGGAAATTCAGTTAGGCATGGTCTTCATGGACTTGCCCACCTTAAGAAGGTGGCTACAGGAATATTCTGTGAGACGTAAGAGACAATTCAAGGTGAGGCACTCCCATGTGGAGCACCATTACACGGTGGTGTGCGAGATGGCAGATTGCAATTGGAGGGTCTGTGCTCGCAAACAGAAGGCCACAGGGAAATTCAAGATCACCAAAATTGTAGGTCCACACACTTGTGCCCAGACAGATCTAAAATAGAAGCATAGACATTTGACCTCTACCCTCATTGCTAGAAAGTTATACACAACTTTGAAGGGTCAGCCCAACTTGAAGGTTAGGACAATTATGGAGATGAGTAAGGAGATATTTAAGTATGACATAAAGTATGGGAAAGCATGGAGGGCAAAGCAACGAGCCTGGAAGATGATATATGGGGACTGGGAGGAGGGGTACGAGCAGTTGCCTTTAATGTTCAATGCAATGAAAGCAGCAAATCCAGGCATGCATTACGAGTATATCCTGAAGCCGAATGAATGGAAGGACGGGAGGCAAATATTCTTTCGTGCATTCTGGTGCTTTCCCCAGTGCGTCGAGGCCTTCAGGCATTGTCGTCCAGTGTTATCCATTGATGGTACTTTTCTGCTTGGCAAGTACATGGGCACACTTTTGGTAGCCATTTCCTATGACGCAGACAACGCATTGGTTCCTTTGGCTTTCGCTTTGGTGGAGAGGGAGAACAAAGATAGCTGGGGATGGTTCTTGTGGCTTGTTAGGATCCATGTCGTTGGCCCTCATAGGGAGGTAGGTGTCATATCTGATAGACACCAAGGCATACTCAGTGCCGTACAGGAGCAGATTCCAGGGTATGCACCTTTGCACCACCGTTGGTGACCTCGACACCTTGCCGAGAATTTACTTCAGAAGGATGGTACGAGGGACAACTTTCCTCTATTTGAGGAGGTTGCTCGCATGCTTGAGGTGCCATTCTTCGAGGAGAAGTTGGAGCAGCTAAAAACGGCAACAAACGCAGAAGGTAGGCAGTGGCTGAGAGGATTAATGAGAGAACCTGAGAAATGGACAAGAGCCTATGACGATGGTGGATGGAGGTACGAGTTTCAGACTAGCAACATGGCGGAGTCATTTAATAGTGTACTCAAGGGTATATGTGCCATGCCCGTCAATGCCATTGTATCATTCACCTTTTATAGGCTTGTTGCATGGTTTAACGATAGACACGCTCAAGCAATGGCACTACAGAGTAATAATCAGAAATGGGCACCTAAACCTAATAAGCATCTTGACAAGGCAAAGGAAAGGGCTTTCACACATGATGTCGATTGCTTTGACCATAGCATCGGCAAGTGCCAGGTCACAGAAAGGGGTGGTACAATGTCTGATGGTGAGGTCCGGCCATCAAGGATTTATATTGTGGTACTTAGTAATTTCTCATGCCGATGTGGAAAAACCAGGCAGTACCACTTCCCTTGTTCTCATTATGTTGCAGCATCTCAGCATTGCAACTTTGCCTACGAGACCTAGATACCGTCGAAGTTCAGTGTTGACAGCCTTGTACAGACTTGGTCTCCCTGTTTCGAGCCTTTCCTGGACGAGGGTCAGTGGCCACCTTACACTGGGCCGAAATACATTGTGGATCCAGGTACCCGTTGGGACAAACGTGGAACCCAGAAAAGGACGAGGCACAAGATGGTCATGGATCAGGTTTCCGGTAGAATGAGGTGAGGGAGAGGAACCCCCTTTCTTACTGACCCCGAGCAAAACCAATGTGACAAATGTGGTAGACTTGGGCATAATTCACGTACATGCCATTGGCAGCTTAGTCAGGTGTAAATAACTAATGTTTCACATGCATGTTTACTAGTACCAAAAAGTTATTTATTTGTTCATATAAAACTTATCTGTACTTTGTCTTTATATTTTGTAGGATGGAGCCGTTCCACCTGCTGGAGCCGTACTACGAGGAGAACCACCGAGGACGACTCACCGCGGAGGGGGAGGTAACGACTTTACTTCTGCATGTTATTTTTCCTCTGCACATGTACTTGTGTTCACGAATTAATATAATAATTTCTATTCTTTGCAGGAATTGAACCCTCTTCGTCCTCGTTCCCACGATAAGTTCGAGGACATGCAATACGACGACAGGTACACTCCTCTCCTTGAGAGGGCTAGCCTTGATGTTGTATCATTCCAGGTTCGCCGTGGGGTGCCTGCCTTCAACCCTGCGGTGATCTCAGCTCTAGTCGACATGTACCAAAATTATGAACAGATTCACTTCTATTTATATTTTCGGTTCCCAATGTGCATATAACCTTAGTACTTCTTTCTTGTTTTGTAGATGGAGGCCAGAGACGCACAGCTTCCACCTATCTTGCGGAGAGATGCCTGTTACTCTTCAGGACACGCAGAAGTTCCTGGGTGTCCGTATAAGTGGTCGCCCAGTTATCGGCCCCTGCACTGCTGCTGGTTGGAGAGGTAGAGTGGAGGCCTTCCTTGGAAGAGAGCTTCCTCCAGAGACACCTGGTGCCCGCTCCTCTGGAGTACTCATTAGTTGGCTGAGGCAGAACTTTGGTCAGTGTCCTGATCATGCAGACGAGCAGACAGTTACCTACTACTGCAGGGCATGGATCATGCATCTTTTTGGTTGTGTTATGTTCCCCGATGCGACGGGAGACACCGCGTCATGGATGTACCTGCCCTGTCTTACTGACTGGGACACGGTGGGGGGCTACAGTTGGGGTTCCACAGTGCTGGGGTACTTGTACCGGCAGCTTTGCGAGGCTTGCCGCTGGATTTCGGCGAACTCTTCATTAGGAGGATGTGTTTACCTGCTTCAGCTTTGGATGTGGTCTCGTTTACCGGTCGGTCATCCCCAAGTTGGTGCACTTCGTCCCTGGTTCGAGGTGCATGGCCTTCAACGTCGGCCGACGTATGCCTACCTTTGGGACCAGGTTAAGGGTCCCTTCACCCGGAGTAAACGCGCCTACATTGAGTTCGCGAACGAGCTCGACGCACTCACGCCAGGGCTGGTGAGTTAGCTGCATTTCACATACTAATTTGTTTTCCCGATGTAAGCACTACGTGACTAAAGAATCAAATGCAGGTGACTTGGGAGCCGTACGAGGACGAACAGTACGAGCACATTGGGTTCAGCATCATGTGCAAGATGGACAAAGACCTGTACCTGATGAGGTGTCCATTGATCTGTTTCTATGCGGTTGAGTTCCACCTGCCACACCGGGTTGCACTCCAGTTTGGGTTGAGGCAGGAGTGGCCCGTGGAACCGTTCTCGACGTCAATAGACTTGCACAAGTAAGCGTCTTTGAACTTTATTAAGTAATCAAGAATTCAATCTGCTACAATAGAACTTCAAATTGCCACTGAAACTAAACTGCTATTACTCATACTGATTGCGATGTTACTTGGTTACCACATAAACTGAATGAATGAAACAGTTAGCCTTTTTGATCAAATAAGAGGATTGAGCAAGATTACAGAAATAAAGGAACCAATATATGAGCCAGTTCAATGGAACCCAATAAGCTAAATTGCCGGTTTAGCAAGTTAGCATACACAGTGCTCACGATTTCCTGGGGATTACGCATTTAATAACTGTAAGTACAGCAATAAAAATGTTATGCGCCAAGTAGGTATTTAAGGTTTCTTACCACAAAGAGCTATGGCATGGCCGGTCTGCAGAGAGTAACCTATCAAGATTAGCCAGTAGTTTCTGCAGATGTGAAGTCAACAGCATAAGATTACATAATAAGCCTTAAGTTTATTGTCACATTAAACTAACCTGAAAGATAACAAACCCTTTAGTTTGTAGTTAATAAGCCCTGCTTCCTAAGCACTTCCTAGATAACTATGCTAGTTAATTATAGTCATTAAAGACCTTGGGCAGCCCAAGAGGTGTGTACGGCTGCCAAGGCACCTATCTGATTAGCTATGCTCTAGTGAGCTGTTTGTAATCAATGCAATGTCTACCTCTATATATAATCAAGGAGATGGCCTGGGGTTTCAGGCAGTTCAGGCTAATCAAGTATGTGTTACCTCCAACATTTGGTATCAGAGAGAGGTTAGACACCAGAGAGCCACGAGGCCAACTCCTCACCTTCTCCACCCCATGTCGACCTCTGCTGAGCGCGCTGCCAGGCTCAAGGCCAAGGGAACCGGCGATGGAGAGCTGGGCGACTCCTCCGGCCGTGCCACGCGCTTGAAGGCTATAGAGGAAGCAGCAGCGCTGGCAGTCCAGGCAGCAAAGCAGGCGGCGACTGCTGCAGAGGCAGCAGCAAGGACGACGCAGGAGCTGCGGGCCGAAATTGCTGCTGAGAAGGGAGAAGAAGAGGATACAGAGGAGGAGGAAGAGGAGAATCGGGGGCTGCGGACTCCGTCGCGAGACAGGAGGCGCTCGCAGTCACCACTGCGGGACCAGAGGCACGGCCGCGGCGGCGGTCGCTACGAATCACCGCACGGCAGAGTGGTGTACCGCGACTCCGGTAGCAGCACATCGTGGCCGATGCTGGACAAGTCGAACTACTACGAGTGGAGTCAGACCATGAAGTTGAGGATGCAGGCGCGCGATCTCTGGGACGCCATCGAGGGAGGCCCTGTCCAGTTTCGTGATGACAGGCGTGCACTGGAGGTGATTGTCGGGGCCGTGCCCAAGGAGATGGGCATCCCACTCCTCGACAAGGCTACGGCGAAGGAGGCATGGGACGCCATCGCTGCGACTCGCATCGGCGTGGACCGGGTCCGTCGAGCAACGCTGCAGCGCCTACGCCGCGATTGGGAGAACATCGGCGTCAACCCCGGCGAGCAAGTGGAGGATTTCGCCCTGCGTCTGTCAACTCTGCACCAGCAGCTTGTCATTCATGGTGACAAGGACATCACTGAGGAGCGTGTGGTGGAGAAGTTTCTGCGCACGGTGCTAGCCAAGTACGCGCAGATTGTTGTCGCCATTGAGCAGTTCCTCGACTTTGAGGCGCTCACTCTTGAGGAGGTGACTGGAAGGCTCAAGGCGGTGGATAATCGCGAGGAACAAGCGCTGACCGAGCCGGTGGCCATCAACGGCAAGCTGCTGTACACCGAGGAGCAGTGGAGAGCGCGCTGGAGGAAGGAGAAGAAGGGAGATGATGTCGGTGGTTCTGGTTTCAGGAACCAGCGCGGTGGTGATGGACGTAGCCGCGGTGGTGGACGAGGACGAGGCAGAGGCGGTGGACATGGTGGCGGATGAGGAGATGGCAATGTTGCTGGCCGCGTCGGCCCCAACACCTGCCTCAACTGCAACCAAGAGGGCCACTGGGCACGTGAGTGTCCCCAGCCGCCCCGTGAAGGTGCAGAGCGCGGCGGTAGAGGTGGAAACCATGCTGGCCGCGGCGGTGGCAGCCGTGGTGGAGGCCGTGGCGGCGGAAATTAGGCTAGGCAGCGTGACGGGAACCAAGGAAGGCATGAGGCGCGCGCCCAGTACGCCGAGTGCGATGAAGATGGCGCTCTATTTTTGGCACATGGCTTCATCAGCCTGGAACAGAGCACGCCGGCGCACAGCTACACGGCGCAGCACGTTGAACTTTTCTAGCCACGTGCTTGCGCCTATCTCGGCGTACACGAAGAAGAAGTGGACAGCGGCTGGTACCTAGACTCCGGCGCGACGCATCACATGACCGGGCACCAAGAGTTCTTTGCTGATCTGAACACTGGCGTTCGAGGAACGGCCAGGTTCGGGGACGCGTCGAAGGTAGAGATCAAGGGCGTCGGGTCTATTGTTTTCCAAGCCAAGACCGGTGAGCAGAGGGTCCTTCATGGCGTCTACTTCATTCCGGCGCTGAAGAACTCTATCCTAAGTCTAGGTCAGCTTGATGAAGGAGGGTCCAAGGTTGAGATTGACGATGGCGTGCTTCACATTTGGGACAAGAGCCGCCGTCTGCTCGCCAAGGTACACAGAGGGAAGAATAGATTGTATATTCTGCATCTTGAGGCTGCACAACCTCTCTGTCTCGCGGCGCGCAAGGATGATGAGGCGTGGCAGTGGCACGAGCGTTTTGGCCATCTGCACTTCGACGCACTCCGGCGACTCAGCAAGGAGGAGATGGCGCGCGGGATGCCGGTGGTCGACCATGTTGAGCAGGTGTGTGACACCTGCGTTACCACCAAGCAGAGGTGGCGTTCCTTTCTGGCTGCAGCAGCATACCGTGCCCAGAATTAGCTTGAGCTGGTGCACGGTGACCTGTGCGGTCTGGTCACGCCAGCGACACCGGCGGGCAACCGCTATATCTTGCTGCTCGTCGATGACGCTACCCGTTTTATGTGGGCTGTGCTGCTGCCATCCAAGGACGCAGCAGCAGAAGCAATTAATAAGGTCAAGGTGGCAGTAGAGGTGGAAAGCGGGCACAAGTTGAAGGTCCTGCGCACCGACAATGGCGGCGAATTCACCGTCGCGGAGTTTGTTGCATACTGCGCTGATGAAGGTATTAAACGGCATTTCAGTGCCCCTTATTCACCGCAACAGAACGGTGTTGTTGAGCGCAGGAACCAAACAGTGGTGGCCATGGCACGAGCTTTGCTCAAGCAACGCCGGATGCCCTCTCGGTTTTGGGGGGAGGCTGTGATGACGGCTGTGCACATTTTGAATCGATCCCCGACGAAGGCACTGAAGAATGCCACTCCTTATGAGGCATGGCACAGCCGGGCACCAACAGTCGGCCATCTCAAGGTCTTTGGCTGTGTGGCCTATACCCGACGGCTTACTCAGCTTCGTAAGCTCGATGACCGCGGCGAGACTGGCGTGTTTATCGGTTATGCGAAAGGGGCCAAGGCATACCGTATCTATGATCCAGTGTCCCAGCGCGTGCGTGTCAGCCGCGATGTGGTGTTCGATGAAGGCCGCGGCTGGGACTGGGCATCACCGGCAGCAGGCACATCAGAAGCAGCGGGCAGTGAGTTTACTGTTGAATTCCCATGGGCGGAGGAACTCCCTGAAGCAGGAAGTTCAGCGTCGCCTTCACTATCTCCTCCGCCACATCCTGCATCGCCTGGTTTCTCTCCGGTGAATGCAGGAGAGCCTGCAGCAGAGGCAGAGGCGCCTGCGTCGCCCAGAACACCTACATCAGCTCCAGTAAGTCCTCAGGTTGAGCATGTGACCCCCCTAGAGGATGATGATGAAAGGGTGGATGCCTACCACGACGATGAAGAACTCCGCTATCGGAAGATTCATGACATTATTGGTGATCAGCCAACCCCTCCACCGGCGTAATGGTTGTTTGTAGAACTGAATCTCACCCATTCTGGTGAGCCTACAAGCTATGAAGAAGCCAAAGATGATCCAGATTGGCAAGCAGCGATGAAGGAGGAGCTGAGATCAGTAGAGCGGAATGGGACTTGGGAACTTGTTTCTCCCCGTCCTGGTCACCGTCCAATTTCACTGAAATGGGTGTTTAAGCTGAAGAAGGATGAACATGGAGCTGTAATTAGGCACAAGGCAAGACTTGTGGCCCGTGGTTTTGTGCAGCAGGAAGGAGTTGATTATGAAGATGCTTTTGCACCGGTTGCAAGGCTGGAATCAGTGCGTGTTTTGCTTGCCCTAGCAGCACAAGAGGGATGGGCAGTACATCACATGGATGTGAAGTCTGCATTTTTGAATGGAGAACTCCAGGAGGAGGTTTATGTTACACAGCCTCCAGGTTTTGTAGTACCAGGAGAGGAGAAGAAAGTGTACAGGCTGCACAAGGCTCTGTATGGCCTAAGACAGGCTCCTCGGGCATGGAATGCCAAGCTTGACTTGACTCTCAAGCAGATGGGTTTTGAGCAGAATGTGTATGAAGCTGCTATGTACAGGAAGGGATTAGGTGACTCCCTACTGGTAATTGGAGTCTATGTTGATGATTTGATCACCACAGGAGTCAACCAGCAGAAGAATGAAGCTTTCAAGGTAAAGATGAAGCAAACCTTTGAAATGAGTGATTTGGGTCTTCTGTCTCTCTATCTGGGAGTTGAGGTGAGACAATCAGAGGGAAGCATCACTCTGAAGCAAACCCATTATGCTAAGAAGATACTTGAGCTTGGTGGTATGGCAGGTTGTAATCCAGCCACCACACCCATGGAAGAAAGGTTGAAATTGAGGAAGGAAAGCACAGCAAAGGAAGTAAATCCAACTCAGTACAGAAGACTGGTTGGCAGCTTGAGATACCTAGTGCACACAAGACCAGATTTGGCTTTTGCTGTAGGGTATGTTAGCAGATTTCTGGAAAAGCCAACAACTGAACATCTTCAGGCTGTGAAGAGGATCTTGAGATACCTGGCTGGTACTCTAGATCATGGGCTCTGCTACACCAGAACAACAGGCAAAGCAAGGTTTGTGGGTTACAGTGATTCAGATTTGGCTGGAGATGTTGATTCAAGCAAAAGCACAACTGGATGTTTGTTTTTCCTTGGAACCAGAGAGTTGTTGCTCTGTCTAGCTGTGAGGCTGAATATGTGGCGATGACAACAGCTGCAACCCAAGCTTTGTGGTTGTGAAGACTGTTTGCAGATTTGTTGGGAAGAAAAGTTGAGGTGGTGGAACTCAGAGTAGACAATAAGTCTGCTCTGGCTTTGGCAAAGAATCCTGTTTTCCATGACAGGAGCAAGCATATTAGAATCAAGCATCATTTCATCAGAGATTGTGTGGAAGAAGGTAGCATCAAGACAGAGTTCATTCCCACTGCAGATCAGCTCGCTGATATACTGACTAAAGCCTTGGGCAAAACCAAGCTGGAAGAGATGAGGAGCAGGATTGGGATCAAGGAGATCAAGATTAGTTGAAGCAGGTCTTAGGGGGAGAAATGTAGTTAATAAGCCCTGCTTCCTAAGCACTTCCTAGATAACTATGCTAGTTAATTATAGTCATTAAAGACCTTGGGCAGCCCAAGAGGTGTGTACGGCTGCCAAGGCACCTATCTGATTAGCTATGCTCTAGTGAGCTGTTTGTAATCAATGCAATGTCTACCTCTATATATAATCAAGGAGATGGCCTGGGGTTTCAGGCAGTTCAGGCTAATCAAGTCTGTGTTACCTCCAACATAGTTCAGAGTGAAAGATTAGGACACCCTATGCTTACCCAACAAAAAGGAAAACTTTACCCAATGTACACCCCCTGTACCCTTTAGTTCAGCCTAATGATAACATATACGAATGCTAAAATAGTACCTTAAAAGCATCAATTTACATATACAGTCTCCTTGGACAAGTATGACGTCCATGCCATGTTAACCATTGGGCTTAAGCTTCTGACCCATAGTTTCCTGATTCATTGGTTGCATAGATTTGATATGTTTGATTGCTGGAACTGACCATCTTTTTTCCCTAATAAATAAAAAAGAGGACGTTTTCATCTTGGATGCATCCAGTACCCCTTACTTATCATTGTGAGTTGATATTGTCAAGATGATATAACCACCTTTCTTCTCTCAAGATAAGATGTAACGCCAGCTAAGTGAAAAATAAAACAGAATAAGCCTTGTCTGAAAACAGAATAAAAAGAACAAAGGAATATGTGAGGTACCCTAATAAGCTCAAGCACAGTTTTTATTTGCTCCATTTAGCTCGGCCGATCAGATTCAGCTAGGAAAATTGCCATCTGCAGCATCGTGCGAGAGATGCAAGTACGCAGCACCCTCATTTACCCTCTGCCACTTCCTTGTCGAAGAAATCGCTCAACAGGTCGTCTTGGCCATTGTACCCGCTGCACCAAATGGGATGGGACAAATAGCATTGTCTTTTGCAAATTCCAGGGAGAGGGTCTGTTTCGGGAGAGTTGAAACTCATGTATTCTTGCAGGATCTTGAACTTGTAAGATAAAACAAATTGGTATCAGACTTTTTTTAGTCTAAATTGGAAACATGACAAGTAGTTTTGATCTCGAAAACATTATTGCTGGATAACTTACAGGAATATTTGCCTGCTCCAGCCAAAATGTAGTCAATCGGACTGAAAAAATAAAACGCCGAGGAATATGTACAAGGAGATGAAATGGTTCATTACCTGTGACAAGTGCATGATCTGGTCTTGGATGAGTGAGACAAGTGCAATAGATTCCAAACTTATTTCTGTTCTTGGCCTGAGTATGCACTAAAAGTTAAATAGTATTCACAAATGTAGTCAATCTCTCATTATCTCTTGCTGTTCAGACCAGTCCAAGTTAAATCAGTGATGGTGTAAATAATTAAAAAATGATATTGAAGAAAATTACCTCAAGTTCCTTAGTCCAGGGAAAATTTGTACTGCTCCACTTTCTACCTCCAGGGAATATGAAATAAATATATATATATATAATCATAAATATGCATATGTATTGATTTATTCATAGCACACATAGCAAAAAATGATGTAGCGTATATTTGTAATATAAAGAAAGGTATTTGAGTTACATCTCCACTAACTTGAATTTCATTTCTGGCACCCTATAGGATCGATCGTCGGAAACAAAAGAAGGAGACGGACTTTAAGACCTTGCACCGTGACTACATCGACCACTGGGATCACTTTCATGAGAACTTGTATGAGAATGACCTGCCCCACTCGAACGAGAACTTCAGAGCGTATCTATCTTGGTACAACCGGACAACAAGGACCAAGCTGAAGGTGCAATGGACCCAAACAGACTATGCCGACATTGAGTCATCCGACGACGAACAAACGTCTTATGACCTTGCGACGAGGGCCGGGACATAGGTGGAGCCTGCGCCGATCCTGGACCGAGTGGTAATGTCAACTATAACCCCATCTTATTTATTTCAGCTGGGTATGCTCTATCTGCAACATATGATGTTGGGGCTAATTATCTGAAATACACATGTGAATTATAGTATGTGATCCATGCCAATTATAGTTTAAGCAAACAATCAAGCAGTATACATATATCTGGCAGGTCAAGTGTTCAATTTATGTACACCACTGCTTGCTCTGCACTGTTCTGTTTTTAGCTAAGTAATCTCTGAGATAATCGACACAATCAAGCAGTATACATATAACAAAACAATCTTAGCTCAGTCATGTTCTTTTCAGTTTTCATGACTAGTGAATGTTGACTGAGAAGCGGATTATGTGGCTGATTTTGCAAGGTGCTACTTTTCAGAAATGACAGTCATTGTCAATGGAAACCGGTTACTAATTTTATCTGAAAACTAGTGTATATGTGTTTTAAAAACTAGTGTATCTGTTTGATGCTAGCTGCTGTCATGCTGCTGCTGTTATTTCAATTGGTGGGGAATGTGTTTTTGGAGATGGCATTGACAAGTATGCCCGTTCATCTCTCTTTCTCCCCGTTCAGCTGCAGCTTCAACACTGTATTTCATCCATTTTACTCCATTTTACCTCCACATCTCTAGGGCCTCCCTTTCTGTGTCATGGAACATTGGCATGAATGAGTTGGGGTTCATTTAGCCAACAGCCACCTGGGACCTCCACATCTTAGCAATTCACTTTTGCATGTGTTATTTTGTTTCCGTCAATATCAAAATTTCAGTAAGATTCTAATTTCATATTTTAATAGCATTATTATTTGTTTTTTTTTGTAGGGCAACACATTTAAGGAATCTGTGATTGAGATCGAACGGTTTCCAAGGACAGGCGTGGACGAGCACACACTAAACAACTTTCTTGGAGTAAGTCGACACTAGCCCTCTTGTTGTTTTATGCTTAAGTAAGTTGTTTGAGCTATGGTTTTGTACTTATTATCTTTGCATATTTGCATGACAGAGGCTAGCACGTAGGCTGCGGCGTGCTGCAGCTTGTTGTGGTTGTGGTACTAGCGCTGCAATGGACGAACACGGGCCACACGCACGACAATGGGACACACCTGTAGGCCTCGGTTCTTCTTCTCACGGAGGTACTAGCACTGCGACTGTGGACACTTTCCAAGGCCACGAAGACGAGGACGACGACGAAGGCGACAAGGAGGCCACGGAGCGTGGTTATGATGAGCTTGCCGAGTCTCAGCTCTAGGGCGCTCCTTCGACTCAGGCTACGCAGGTTGCAGGAACGAGAAGACGTCGTTCGCCTTGCACGTACACTCCAGGCACCGACGCTCTTGGGCACAAGGGCAAGGGTAAGACTAGGAGAAAGTGACGACGACTTGTAGGTTAAGACTATGGTAACAACTTAGATCCGATGACACAAACTATTTGGGCTGCATGGACTTTGCTTATTTTGCATGTGTGGAGATTTGGAAAGTACGTAGTTACTTTCCTATAACTATTTGGGACTGTATGGACATTGTGTACTATTTGGACTATGTAGGACATGTTATGTTTATTGTGATGTTGGATGTGGTTGTATTATGGTCTTTGGACGATTAAATGTTTGGATTATAGAATGATGTCTCTGCTTGTAACCGTGGATGCTCCTGAAATGAGAGAAACTTTTGTGATTTTTTTTTTCTGTAAATCATTAATTAAACTTCACTGCTATAAAGGCACAAATATAGTACACAGATTAAATATAAATTCAGTAGAACATGTATAGTCCAATCGTATTGTACAGATGCTTTTCAGATGAATATAGGCTTTTCAGTAAAAGTGAACGAATCTAGACTTTTCAGACAATAGTACACCTATAGGTACGAAGGCATGCAAAGAAGCACAACTTCACTCCATCTCCACCATCCATCTTATTACTGTTTGATCCAAGGGCTGAGGCGAAGAGGCACGCGGATCGCTGACATGGCACATTGAGAGGCCTCCGTTCCTCGTCTTAGCCTACAAATAACCCCTCACTCCCTCTCATTCAAACACACAACAAGGACGAAGAGCACTCCTCAGCATTATCTTTCGTTGCAGTACCAATGTCTAGAGGGTCGTCTAGAGGGAGAGTAAAGGGGAAGGGAACTACCATTAGGTGGGAGGGTCCTCTTGGTCCCAATTTTTTTGAGGAAGCTCTTTATGAGAGGTTCCCAGCCGAGAGCAAAAGTGATTTCACCAAAGAGGCACCACTGAGAGGATACGATGAACGGAAAGAATAGTGGCCAAAATGCATGCATGGTGAGGATAGTCTAGTGCAGATGTTCACCGAGGGAATAGATGGAGGCCGACGTTTCTTCAAATGCCCGCGAGCATGGGTAATTGCTATTACTATTTATTTCTTCAATATGTTCATCTTCTACACAACTTACATGACATACTTATTGCAGTCTTCCTTGTCCGAAGAAAATTGTGGGTTCACTAGGTGGGTCGATCCTCGACCTATTTATCCGCATGCAGAGTACATCTACTACCTGCAGGACCGTATCTTCGATCTAGAAAGCGAAGTTAGTAGTGGTTACAAAGACGATGAACAGGAAGACGACAACAATGGTGCCAGTTCATAGGAGGCACTCTACAATGATCCATATTGCACCTGCCCTAATCACAGGAACAAAGGTCCTCCGCCGCCACCCCCGCCGCCACCACCACCAACAATAGGAGGATACTTTGGGGAAGGTGCAACACAATTTGCTATGTGGCCACACTACTAGGACAAACTAATCTTTTTAACGGACGACATCCATGTGTTTGTTTTTTTGCTTTAATCATCTAAGGCATGTTAGGGTTAGTCGAAGGAAATATGTACCCTTGTTTGGCACATGTTCTCACATGCCATTTCATGAGCTTGTTGTTTGTTTCAATTACCTAAGGCATGTTAGGTTTAGTCCAGGACCTCTGTACCCTAGTTTGGTACATGTTCTCACATGCCATTTCATGTGTTGTGTGTGTTGAATTAGATAATCAACTACTTCGTTACATTTTATTTGCACTACGTAACCTCGTTTCACTACCTATGCAATATTAAACTGAATATTATGACAACAAATAATGAAACCAACAACACTATGAAAGGTCCAATAATAGAGCACATTAATCAACATAACAACATTTGAAGTACATGACGACAAACTAAAAGTGCATTACATGACAACACAATGCAAAGTCCAAGATTAGACAACATTGTTCGTGAATATACCATAGAAATAACAACTCATGAAGACTACTGAGTGCAACGAGGCCACTTTCCCTTCCTCTGGGCATCGGGATTCTCCTCCATCGCTGCCTTCGCTCGCTGCGCACGCTCAAGCTTCCTCTCCCTCTCCTCCCTGTGCAAAGCAACACGCCTCCTTTCCTCCTCTTCCTTGTGCTCCTTTTCTAGAGCCTCCTCTCTGCGTCTCTTCTCCATCATCTCCTTGTCCTCTGCCTCCCACCATAACAGTTTCTGCATCCACTCCTTGTCTTCCAGCTTGATCTCAACGTCGATCCACTGCTGAAAATCACAGAGCGGTGGAGGGGTCTGCAACAAATGCAATGGTTACAAAATAAATAAATCATGCAAGACTTCATTTGACACAATAAATATTAAACAACATTAATTTCTCACCATCTTGTTAATGGGGCGCTGACGAAGTGTAGGCTCAAACGCAAAATTGGCACACATCCAATACCTCTGCCTATACGTGTCCTCCTCATCGGACTTGGCTACCTTGCAAGGATCGCCGCAAAAGCACATGGGCACTGGAACACCACTAGGCAGAGGCAACGGGTCGAAGACATTTCCGGTCATCCGTCCATAACTACAATTGAACATAAATACAAAAAATAAAACATAATACAAAAAATAAAAACATAATATAACACGATGATAAGAGATTACCTTTGCTTACTACCTTTACCACGCCTTGGCATCTTACCGTCACATAATACGAAAAATAAAAAATCACTTCAAACATTAGGTACTAACGTATCTAGGGTTGCAAAATAGATGTGATATAAACCAAATCAATGCGTAAATTTTGATAAGGGGAGAGAGGATACCTTGCTCGCGAAGATGTATGGATCAAATCCAAGTATCCAAGGTCAAATGTGCCGATTCAAGAGATTGGGCGGGGGTACGGCGAGGAAGAAACTGAGAGGGGGATGAAGGAATGAGAGCAGCATCGGCAAGGGAAACTTGGTTTCGGATTTTAAATCAATGCTCGACGCCATAATACATGGCGCCGAGCTCGGCGCCAAGATCTGTGGCGCTGAGCTCGGCGCCAAGATCTGTGGCGCCGAGCTCGGCGCCAAGATCTGTGGCGCCGAGCTCGGCGCCAAGATCTGTGGCGCTGAGCTCGGCGCCAAGATCTGTGGCGCCGAGGTGCCGGCCACGTGAACGCCACCTAGGATGGCTTGCTGTGCTCGGCCAGGCACCTCGGCGCCAAGATCTGTGGCGTCGAGACGTGTTACCTCGGCGCCATGATTCCTGGCACCGACCCCCAGGGTCCAAAGATGAGTTTAAGTCTCACAGGGGGTCAAACGTAAATTTTCTTAAAAAAAGGGTCAAATTGTAAAAAATTAGGCAATAATGTTCCTCCTTTTTACTGAGTGCTTGTCTTGTACCTTGAACAGTGCCAAAAGATTATTTGATGAACCTTCTGTAAATAAAATTAGGTTTTGCTCTGATAACAGCAAGCAGTTACCAGCATCATCACTGAAACTCGAACTCTGAAAAAGAACTACTTTGCAGGAGCAATCCAATAAGCAAGAATGCAGGCAGACATCTTCAGAGACGACTCGAGTGGCTAATGACTGGAACGTGGTGTAACTGAAGTAAGAGACATTGTTGATTGGTATCAGCTTGTGGCCATGCATATCGTCGCAGGAGATGCTTGCTAAGGGTATGCACCCAGCATCTGGATGCCTTTCACTTTGGAGCCTAAAATAGTTGGAACTAGGACAAGAACATTGTCCATTACTGCAAACACCATAATCACCACACGCCAGTGGGTAGTCACAGAAGTTCATGACAGAACTTAATACATCAAGTACCATACGCAGTTCTAAGTGAGGTATGCCCATCTCATAAAGCCTCAAATGACCATCAGACTCTAACCTCATCAACGGCATTGATCCTGCTATTGGTAGTGAGAAGATTTTATCTGGGAACCCAAAGCTGCCGTTGACAAATGCATAACAAGTTGGTGTTGCATTGGTTGATGTTGTAGTAGTAGCTTGGAATAACTGTGTGTAGGCTGCTGGTTTGAAAGAGTACTGCAGCCCATTCAACTGTGCAGAAAAATAAACCCTTGCACCAGGCCATTTTGTGTTTGAGGGTTTTGCACTGAGGTTATTTCCCCTACAAAGTGATTGCCCCAAAACCAAAGTGTCGGTTGGGTGGTCGAAGGACTGCCACACAGTGGTGTTATTCTGATCGAAGAGCACAAGGTTTCCTAAATCATCCAGTTTCATGCCTGCAACTGACAAGCTGTTTGTATCTGTGGTCCATATTATTGCACCATCAGCTTCATGTAGGAGCAAATCTCCTTCTCTGGTGAAATTCAAGATGGCGTTGCGGTTTACTGGGTTATCGGGGTTGGCAGACCAGATAACTCGAGCTTGGGCTCCCAAAAACACTACAGACAGGATAAACGAATGTCCTCCATCTGTGGTGTAGAAGCCAAACATGGTTCTATATAATTCTGTACTATTTACAAGGACAGGTGTCATACTAGTGTCTTCTCCATTAGATATGGCTTGCATACTGCTAATTTCCCAAGAGTGTGGGGGAGCTATAGTAGAGAGCTGGCCATCAACAGTTGGGTGAAAAGGGAAGGCAAGCAATAAAAGGAAGGCCACCAACATGTTGAAGTATTGCATGGCCCCGATTTCGTACTTTATGATCAAGAAAAACCCTTGCAGTTGGATGGCACAACTTGATGATTCTGGGATGTAATGAAAGACCAACAAATTCCTGCTTAGTTTGTATGAATTATTTGGAGTGTCAAAGGCCAGACTTTGCCATAATCTCTATCATGTTTAACAGCTGAAAGGCAGAAAAAAATCACAATGAGGAGTGCAAATTTTGCAAAAACAAGAAACATGGTGAGTAAAAGTTAGGCAAAGCAATTAAACTATGTCTGTCAAAGGATATATATACAATATGAAAAGAAAATGATTGTCCTGTCCTACAAGAATCGTCAAATGTCGAAAAACAGATTGATGCTTCTTCAGAACTGTAGAGCAGTTGCCTGCCCATCGATCTGTGCCATCCATTGTTTACCCATTGTTAGCTAATCTACTGCTACCTTGTGTGAACACAACAAGTGAAGGCGGCGCCGAAAAGACCCCCTGCTGTGATACTGTAGCCGTGGCAGGTGCAGGCGCCGCACGGCTCACCTGCAGCACTGTAGGCACATGCAGTGTCCGGCATAGAGTCAGCCATGTATGTTATCTAGTTACTATTACAGCACGTGCGCTGTATTAGGACTAGACGGATAGAGTTGTATAAATAGACTACCATGGCAACTCAGTAAAGAGAGCTCAGATTTGCCATCTCACAGATAGGGCTTCGGCCAACGCTGGTGTCTTGTATTGTGCGTGCATGCTCTGTTCTCCCTTCTTCTTCTAGCTCTAGCCATAGTGTGTGGGGACAGACAACGTCTGTTCATGGTCGGCACGGTTAGTGGGTGCTCGGCAACACTAGCGGGTGCTCGGCAAGACTGGTGAGTGGTTAACTCGCCTGAGCCGGTGATCCTGTGGGCCAACAAGTAGTATCAGAGCCGTACAAGCGCCGTCGCCAGACTAACCGCTGGCGATGATGGGCGACAGCAGTGGCACTGCTGTGGCTGCCTAGCCACGACTGGAGGTCGTTGTTCGCACGGTGCGGGAGGTCAGCGGCACGAGTTGGCCGACGCTGACTCGTACCAACTATGGGGAGTGGTCGGTGACCATGAAGGTCAAGCTCAGAGCCCGACGGCTCTGGAATGCTGTTGACAAGGGCACCGACATTGAAAAAGATGACATGTCAGTGCTGGAGACTATCCTCGCTGCTGTACCGGCGGAGTACAGGGAGCCATTGGGGACGAAAAGCTTGGCTAAGGAGGCGTGGGAGGCTATTGCGGCGATGCGCGCCGGTTCCGACCGCGCAAAGAAGGCGACGGCCCAACTTCTGAAGCAGGAGTATGCCAACCTCAAGTTCAAGGATGGTGAAATGGTGGAGGACTTCTCCCTTCGCCTGCAGACGCTCATCAGCAAGCTGAAGAGCCACGGTGTCACCATCGACGAAGAGGAGGCGGTCTCCAAGTACCTCCACTCCGTGCCGGCGAAGTACATCCAGATCGCTCTCTCCATAGAGACGATGCTGGACTTGTCCACCGTCACCATTGAGGATGTGACAAGCCGTCTGCGGGTGGTGGACGAGCGCCTGGAGTAGGCAACAGCAATGAAGGACAGCGGGAAACTCCTGCTGACGAAAGAGGAGTGGGCTGCTCGGAGGAACTCTGGGAAGGCAGCCTCCTCCAGCCACGGTGGCAATGGCAAGCGCCATGGTAAGGCTTCTTCGGAGAAGAAGCAGGTCGACCCCAATGCCTGCCGGCGTTGTGGGAAGATGGGCCATTGGGCACGGGAGTGCCCAAATCGCAAGCAGGAGAAGAAGGCTTAGTCTCACCTGGCGCAAGCCGATGATGAGGATGATGCCACTATCCTGATGGCGATGTTCTGTGCACTGCACGACGTCGAGGCCAAGGAGAGGGAAGAGGCGATGACGGTGGAAGGACCTGGGAAGGCCTTGAAGACCGTCAACCTCGATGAACCACGCGCCCAAGTTCACCTCAGACGTGTGGGCGCCGACTAGGAGCAGCGGTGGTATCTGGACTCTGGTGCCAGTAACCACATGACGGGCTCCAGGGCATCCTTCTCCGAGCTTGACGATGATGTTACCGGTACGGTGAAGTTTGGTGATGGCTCAAGGGTGGCTATCCAAGGGCGCAACATCATTATCTTCAGATGCCAAAACAGGGAGCACTGCGCGCTAACAGATGTACATTACATCCCGCAGCTGCGTTCCAGCATCATCAGCCTTGGTCAGCCGGATGAGCGCGGTAGCGAGGTACTGATCAAGGATGGAGTCCTTAGGATCAGGGACCAGGAGCAGTGACTTCTTGCCAAGGTGAAGAGGTCCCTGAACCGGTTGTACCTGCTCGACCTAAAGGTAGAGCAGCCGGTGTGCCTGGTGGCAAGGCACTCCGAGGAACCATGGATGTGGCATGCCCGGTTCAGACATCTCAGCTTCGACGCCCTTGGTCGGCTGGAGAAGATGGTCCGAGGGCTACCCCACATCAAGCACGGAGGCGAGCTGTGTGATAGCTGCCTGTCCGGGAAGCAGAGGAGGCTACCTTTCCCGAAGGCGTCCAAGTATCGCGCGAAGGACGCTCTCGAGCTCGTTCACGGCGACCTCTATGGGCCGATCATGCCTGCTACAAATGGTGGTCAGCGGTACTTCCTCCTGCTTGTGGATGATTGCAGTCGCTACATGTGGCTGCAACTCCTAACGAGCAAGGACGAAGCGGCAGCGGTGATCAAGAAGTTCAAGACACGCGCGGAGGCCGAGAGCGGCAAGAAGCTCCGCGTGCCGAGAACTAATCGTGGTGGCGAATTCACTTCAGTTGAGTTTGCTGCGTACTACGTGGATCAGGGTGTGGGACAACACCACACCATGCCGTACTCGCCACAACAGAATGGCGTGGTGGAGAGACAAACCTAATGGTGGTCGACATGGCCTGATCCATGATGAAGGCCAAAGGCATGCCAGCAAGGTTCTAGGGTGAGGCAGTGACCACGGCGGTGTTCATCCTCAACTGATCTCCGACCAAAGCCCTAACGGGCAAGACGCCGTTCGAAGCTTGGTATGGGCGCAAGCCAAGCGTGTCCTTCTTCTAGACATTCGGCTGCATCGGCCACGTCAGGAAGACAAAGCCGAACCTCACCAAGCTAGAGGACAGGAGCACACCCATGGTGTTCCTAGGCTACGTGGAGGGTACCAAGGCGTACCGGCTCTACGACCCACGCGGAGATAAGTTTCTTGTCTCGCGCGATGTTGTGTTCAATGAGGAGGCGGCTTGGGACTGGAGCAGTCCGAGCATAGGGGAAGCTGGCAGCTTCACCAACACCTTCATCGTCGAGCACTTGGTCATCCACGGTGGTGGAGACGCTAGGGAAGAGGTGCTGAGCACTCCAGGAGGAGTGCCGAGCACTCCGGCGGTAGAGCCGAGCACTCCTAGGGAAGTGCCGAGCACTTCGGGAGGGATGCCGAGCACTCCTGGAGGAGTGCCGAGCACTTCTAGAGGGATGCCGAGCACTCCAGGAGTGATGTCGGGAGGTTCTACAGTGGTGGCGACCACTCCAGGACGGGTGCCGAGCACTCTCGTGGCAGAGCCAAGATGTCTTACAGTGGTGTCAACCACTCCAAGACTGAGGCAGGACACTCCTACAGTGTGGCCGAACACTATAGGAGTTATGACGAGCTATCCAGAAGTAGTGCCGAGCACTCAAGGTGCTATGCCAAGCACTCTGGCGGAATAGGGAACTCCATCGACGCCGATCGAGTTTGTCTCACCTCCAAGTGACATCACTGAGTTCGTGGACGCCTTCCACAAAGGTGAGGAGGTGCGGTTCCATAGGCTGGACGACATCGTCGGTGGCACAGGTCCCTCAAGTCTAGCGGGTAGGCTGCTCAATGACGCAGAGCTGCTACTCGTCAGTGCTGAGGAACCACCCACGTTCGCGCTTGCCGAGCATGATGGAAACTGGTGACGGGCGATACTGGAGGAGATGAAGGCGATCGAGGAAAATGAGACTTGGCATCTCATCGATCCACCTCCAGGATGCCGTCCGATCAGCCTGAAGTGGGTGTACAAGGTCAAGCGGGACGAGCTCGGCGCCATTGTCAAGCACAAGGCGCGCTTGTCACCCGAAGCTTTGTTCAGCGTGAGGGCATAGACTTTGAGGAGGTCTTTGCGCCAGTAGCGCGCATGGAGTCGGTCCGTTTGCTACTTGTTTTGGCAGCAGCAAAGGACTGGCACGTCCATCACTTGGACGTTAAATTAGCCTTCCACAACGGTGAGCTGGCAGAGACGGTCTTTGTTAGGCAACCTCCAGGTTTCACCATCAAGGGAGAGGAGCACAGGGTGCTCTGACTGCACAAGGCGCTCTATGGGCTGCGGTAGGCCCCCCGAGCATGGAACGCCAAGCTTGACGCCACGTTGAGTGAGCTTGGGTTTCAACGGTGCTCAACCAAGCACGCGCTTTACACGCGGTGACAGGGGAAGGAGGAGCTTGTCGTCGACGTGTATGTGGATGACTTAATCATCACTGACGCGTGCACGGAGGATATCAACAGCTGCAAATGCGAGATGGTGGCTCGTTTTCGAATGAGCGATCTTGGCGCACTCTCTTACTACCTCGGCATCGAGGTGAGACAGGGGAAGGAGGAACTCATGCTCGGTCAGAGCGCGTATGCCTCCAAGCTATTGGAGAGGAGCGGCATGGCTGAGTGCAAGCCATGCATAACTCTGATGGAGGAGCGGCTGAAGCTGACGAAGGCCAGTACCGCGGCGAAGGTGGATGCGACACTCTACGGAGCATCATCGGCGGTCTGCGCTACCTAGTCCACATGAGGCCAAACATTGCGTTCGCCGTGGGCTACGTCAATCGCTTCATGGAGGATCCCAGAGAGGATCACTAGGCTGCGGTGAAGCGGCTACTGCGCTACGTCAAGGGGGTGGTAGATCACGTGATCATCTTCCCAAAGACCGGCGAGAGTAGGCTGCAACTCACTGTGTTCAGCGATGCAGACATGACGGGGGACATCGATGGGCGACGGAGCACCTCTGGCGTGCTCGTCTTCCTCAGGTCGGCCCCAATTTTATGGCTATCGCTGAAGCAAAAGGTGGTGGTGCTATCTACATGCGAGGCAGAGTACGTAGCGGCGGCCACAGCGGCGTGCCAAGTTGTGTGGCTACGCCGGCTACTGGGTGAGCTAACCGGCGTGGAAGCTCACCCACAAGCACTGATGGTGGACAACCAGCCCGCCATTGCCCTCGCAAAGAATCCAGTTCTGCACGACCGGAGTAAGCACATCGATGTGAAGTTCCACTTCCTCAGGGACTGTGTCGATGGAGGGCAGATCTTCATCGAGTTTGTCGAAACTGGTCGGCAACTCGCGGACGTCCTCGCCAAGCCGCTCGGACGACTTCGACTCATGGAGCTGAAGGAGATGATCGGCATGGAGGGGGTACAAGGGTTAGCAGTAGGATTAGGGGAAGATTGTTAGCTAATCTACTGCTACCTTGTGTGAACACAGAAAAGGGAAGGCGGCACCGAAAAGGCCCCCTGCTGTGATACTTTAGCCGATGCAGGTGCAGGCGCCGCATGGCTCACCTGCAGCACTGTAGGCACATGCAGTGGCCGGCGCAGAGTTAGCCTTGTATGTTATCTAGTTACTGTTACAACATGTGCGCTGTATTAGGACTAGATGGATAGAGTTGTATAAATAGACTACTACAGCAACTCAGTAAAGAGAGCTCAGATTTGCCATCTCACAGACAGGGCTTTGGCCAACGCTGGTGTCTTGTATTGTACATGCATGCTCTATTCTCCCTTCTTCTTCTAGCTCTAGCCATAGTGTGTGGGGACGGACAATGCTTATTCATGGTCGGCACGGCTAGTGGGTGCTCGGCAACACTAGCGGGTGCTCGGCAAGACTGGTGAGTGGTTAACTCACCTGAGCCGGTGATTCTCTGGGCCAACACCCATCATGCTTGTTAGAAAGATGAGATCTTAGTTACCTGAGTACCGAAGCTTGTCATGGCGCGACGGCAGCGATGAATTCCCATCGACGAAACACCTATGAGCAGCCTAGGTTTGAAGGCAAGAGGTACTCTTGTTTAGGATGAAATCAGAGGGGCATCTCTTTCCTCTGGACGGTTGAGACTTCCTCGCTACCTTGATAATTTTGAGACAAAATGGAACCACAGCTTCCACAATCTCCCATTCAGGTAACCAGCGCTAGTGTTTGGTTCTCACGAGTCACGAGATCTTTGCGAGCAGGAGTAGGCTATGGGTATTGGGGAGGTCTTGTTACATAATCTACTATTTCCTTGTGTGAACACACAACAAGGGAAGACGACACCAAAAAGGCTCCCTGCTGTGGTACTATAGCCGCTGCAGCGGCAGGCGCCGAACGGCTCACCTGCCTCCCTGTAACCATGGCAGGGACATGCGCAGAAGTTAGTCCTGCTGTGTTATCTAGTCATTGTTGCTGTAGGGCAGCAGTACTAGGACTAGATGAGTAGAATTGTATATATAGTTTGCCACTACAACTCAAAAAAGAGAGTTCAGATTTGCCATCTCCTATATAGAGCTCCGGCCAACGCGGGTGCTTGTACTGTGTGTGTGCTCTGTTCTCCCTCTTCTTCTACCTCTAGCTATAGTGTGTAGTCGGACAACGTCTATTGTGCTCAGCCATGGTTGACGAGACTGATGAGTGGTCGACTCACCTGAGCTGGTGATCATGTGGGCTAACAAGTGGTATCAGAGCCATACAAGCGCCATCGCCGGTCTAACTGCTGGCAATGATGGACGGTTCAAAGATGGGCGACAGCAGTGGCACTGCTGTGGCTGCCCAACCACGACCGAAGGTCGTTGTTTGCATGGTGGGGGACGTCAGTGGCACCAGTTGGCCGACGCTGACTCGCACTAACTATGGAGAGTAGTCGGTGACCATGAAGGTCAAGCTCAGAGCCCCACGGCTTTGAAATGTTGTTGATAAAGGCACTAACAATGAAGAAGATGACATGTCAGCGTTGGAGGCTATCCTCGCTGCTGTACCGGCGGAGTAAAGGGAACCGTTGGGGGCGAAGAGCTCTACTAAGGAGGCGTGGGAGGCTATTACGGTGATACACGTCGGTTCCGACCGCGCAAAGAAGGCGACGACCCAGCTTCTGAAGCAGGAGTATGCCAACCTCAAGTTTAAGGATGGTGAAATGGTGGAGGACTTCTCCCACCTCCTGTAGATGCTCATCAGCAAGCTGAAGAGCCATGGCATCACCATCGACAAAGAGGAGGCGGTCTCCAAGTACCTCCACTCCGTGCCAGCAAAGTACATCCAGATCGCTCTCTCCATAGAGACGATGCTGGACTTGTCCACCCTCACCATTGAGGATGTGACAGGCCATCCGCGGGCGGTGGACGAGCGCTAGGAGCAGGCGACAACAACGAAGGATAGAGGCAAACTACTGCTGACAGAGGAGGAGTGGGCTGCTCGGAGAAACTCCAGGGTAGCCTCCTCCAGCCGCGGTGGTGATTGCAAATGCCGCGGCAAGGCTTCTTCGATGAAGAAAAACCAGGTTGACCCCAACGCCTGTCGACGCTACGGGAAGACAGGTCATTGGGCACAGGAGTGCCCAAATCGCAAGGAGGAGAAGAAGGCTGAAGCTCATCTAGCATAAGCTGATGATGATGATGAGGCCACTATCCTGATGGCGACATTCTGTGCACTGCACGATGTCGAGGTCGAGGAGAAGGAAGAGGTGCAGATGGTGGAAGGACCTAGGATGGCCTTGAAAGCCATCAACCTCGATGAACCATGTTCTCAAGTCCACCTCAGACAACTGGGCGGCGAGCAGGAGCTACGGTGGTACCTGGACTCTAGCGCCAACAACCACATGATGGGCTCCAAGGCAGCCTTCTTTTAGCTTGACGATGATGTTACCGGTACGGTGAAGTTTGGTGACGGCTCAAGGGTGGCAATCCAAGGGCATGACACCATCATCTTCAGGTGCTAGAATAGGAAGCACCGCGCGCTAACGAATGTATATTACATACCGCAGCTGTGTTCGAGCATCTTCAGCATTGGTCAGCTGGATGAGCGCGGCAGCGAGATACTGATCAAGGACGGAGTCCTCAGGATCAGAGACCGGGAGCAGCGACCTCTTGCCAAGGTGAAGAGGTCCCAGAACCTGTTGTACCTGCTCGACCTGAAGGTAGAGCAGTTGGTGTGCCTAGCGGCAAGGCACACTGAGGAGCCATGGCTGTGGCATGCCTGGTTCAGACATCTCAGCTTTGACGCGCTTGGTCGGCTAGAGAAGATAGTCCGAGGGCTACCCCACATCAAGCACGGAGGCAAGCTGTGTGACAGCTACTTGGCCGGGAAGCAGAGGAGGCTACCGTTCCCAAAGGCGGCCAAGTATCACGCGGAGGACACTCTCGAGCTCATCCACGACAACCTTTGTGGGCCGATCACACCAGCCACAAACGGTTGTCGACAGTACTTCCTCCTACTTGTGGATGATTGTAGTCGCTACATGTGGCTGCAACTCCTAACGAGTAGCGACGAAGCGGCGACGACGATCAAGAAGTTCAAGATGCGTGCGGAGGCCGAGAGCAGCACGAAGCTCCACGTGCTGAGGACTGATCGTGGCGGCGAATTCACTTCGGTGGAGTTCGCTACGTACTGCGTGGATCAGGGTGTGGTGTGACACCACACCGCGCCATACTCGCCACAACAGAATGACGTGGTGGAGAGGTGGAACCAGACGGTGGTCGACATGGCTCGATCCATGATGAAGGCCAAAGGCATGCCGGCAAGGTCCTGGGGGGAGGTGGTGACCACGGCGGTGTTCATCCTCAACCATGCTCCCACCAAGGCCCTGAAGGGCAAGATGCCGTTCGAGGCTTGGCATGGACGCAAGTCGAGCGTGTCCTTCCTCCGGACATTTGGCTGCATCGGCCACGTCAGGAAGACTAAGCCGGTCCTCACCAAGCTAGAGGACAGGAGCACACCGATGGTGTTCCTGGGCTATGCGGAGGGTACCAAGGCGTACTGGCTCTATGACCCATGCGGAGACAAGGTACTTGTCTCACGTGACATCGTGTTCGATGAGAAGGTGGCTTAGGACTGAACAGTCTGAGCACGGGGGAAGCTGGCGGCTTCACCAGCACCTTCGTCGCCGAGCACTTGGTCATCCACGGTGGTGGAGACGCTGGGGAAGAGGTGTCGAGCACTCCAACAATAGAGCTGAGCACTCCTGGGGCTATGCCAAGCACTTCTGGAGGGATGCCGAGCACGCCAGGAGTGGAGCCGGGAGGTCCTGCAATGGTGGCAACCACTCTAGGACGGGTGCCGAGCACACCCATAGCAGAGCCAAGAGATCTTGCAGTGGTGCCGACCACTCCAAGATCGAGGCTCAACGGTCCTACAGTGGTGCCGAGCACTGAAACCGGGGTGCCGAGCACTCCAGGTGCTGTGCCGAGCACTCCGGCGGAACAGGGAACTCCATCGTTGCTGATTGAGTTCACCTCACCTCCAAGTGACATCATTGAGTTCGTGGATGCCTTCCACGAAGGTGAGGAGGTGCGGTTCTATAGGCTGGATGACATCGTCGGTGGCACAGGGCCCTTAGGCCTGGCTAGTCGGCTGCTCAATGACCAAGAGCTGTTGCTCATCAGTGTAGAGGAACCACCCACGTTCGCGCTGGCGGAGCACGATGGAAACTAGCGACGGGTGATACTGGAGGAGATGAAGGCGATCGAGGAAAACGAGACTTGGGAGCTTATCGATCCACCTCCAGGATGTCGTCCGATCAGCCTAAAGTGGGTGTACAAGGTCAAGCGGGATGAGCTCGGCGCCATTGTCAAGCACAAGGCGCCTCGTCGCCCGAGGCTTTGTTCAGTGCGAGGGCATCGACTTCAAGGAAGTCTTTGCGCCAGTAGCGCGCATGGAGTCTGTTCGTTTGCTACTAGCCTTGGCAGTAGTAAAGGACTGGCGCGTCCATCACTTGGACGTTAAATCGGCCTTCCTCAATGGCGAGCTAGCGGAGACGGTCTTCGTCAGGCAATCTCCGGGTTTCACCGTCAAGGGAGCGGAGCACAAGGTGCTCCGACTGCGCAAGGCGCTCGACGGGCTACGACTGGCCCCACGAGCGTGGAACGCCAAGCTTGACGCCATGCTGGGTGAGCTTGTGTTCATGAGGTGCGCAACCGAGCACGCGCTCTACACACGGCGACGGGGGAAGGAAGAGCTCGTCGTCGACGTGTATGTGGATGACTTGATCATCACCGGCGCGCGTGTGGAGGACATTAGCAGCTTCAAGCGCGAGATGGCGGCTTGTTTTTGAATGAGCGATCTCGGCGCACTCTCCTACTACCTCGGCATCGAGGTGAGATAGGGGAAGGAGGAACTCATGCTCGGTAAGAGCGTGTATGCCTCGAAGCTATTAGAGCTGAGTGGCATGGCTGAGTGCAAGCCATGCGTGACTCCGATGGAGGAGCGGCTGAAGCTGACAAAAGCCAGCACCGCGGTGAAGGTGGATGCAACACTTTACCGGAGCATCGTCGGCAGTCTACGCCACCTAGTCCATACGAGGCCAGATATTACGTTCGCCGTGGGCTATGTCAGTCGCTTCATGGAGGATCCTCGAGAGGATCACTGGGCTGCAGTGAAGCGGCTACTACGCTACATCAAGGGGACGGTGGATCAGGGGATCATCTTTCCAAGACCGGCTAGAGTAGGCTGCAGTTCACTGTGTTCAACAATGCCGACATGGCGGGGGACATCGATGGACGATGGAGCACCTCTGGCGTGCTCGTCTTCCTCAGGTCAGCTCCAATTTCATGGCTGTCGCTGAAACAGAAGGTGGTGGCGCTGTCTACGTGCGAGGCAGAGTATGTAGCGGCGACCACAACGGCGTGCCAAGTTGTGTGGCTGCGCCGGCTGCTGGGCGAGCTGACCGGTGCGGAAGCTCACCCACCAGCACTGATGGTGGACAACCAGCCCGCCATCGCCCTTGCGAAGAATCCGGTTCTCCACGACCGGAGCAAGCACATCGACGTGAAGTGTATTTCCTCAGGGACTGTGTCGATGAAGGGCAGATTGTCATTGAGTTCGTCAAAACTGGTCGGCAACTCGCGGACGTCCTCAGCAAGCTGCTCGAACGTCTTCGACTCATGGAGCTGAAGGAGATGATCAGCATGGAGGGGGTACAAGGGATAGCAGTAGGATTAGGGAAAGAAATGTTAGATAATCTACTGCTTCCTTGTGTGAACACACAGCAAGGGAAGACGACGCCGAAAAGGCTCCCTGCTGTGGTACTGTAGCTGCTGCAGGGGCAGGCGCCGAACGACTCACCTGCCTCCCTGTAGCCACGGCAGGGACAGGCGCAGAAGTCAGTCCTGCTGTGTTATCTAGTCACTGTTGCAGCAGGGCAGCCGTACGAGGACTAGATGAGTAGAGTTATATATATAGTTTGCCACTATAACTCAACAAAGTGAGTTCAGATTTACCATCTTCTATACAGAACTCCGGCCAACGTTGGTGCTTGTACTGTGTGTGCTCTGTTCTCCCTCTTTTTCTACCTCTAGCCATAGTGTGTGGTCGGACAACGTCTGTCATGCTCGACCGTGGTCGACGAGACTGATGAGTGGTCGACTCACCTGAGCCGGTGATCCTGTAGACTAACAGGTCTAAGCGCTGGACCTTTTCTTCCCATGGCCGGCAAACTACTGGACATGACAGTTTTAGTTTCTACTACGTTTCTGCCCTGTTTCTTGCATCAAATAATCATCACTAGTATGTCAACAGAGGATCACACTACAGCTGAATAAAAGTTGAATAGTCAAGTCGAAATAAACGCAGCAGCAGTTTGTTGAATGCTTGAACACGACTGACAGGGACAGCATACTCACGCTGCCAGTCCCTCCAATATGGCCGTTTTGGGCCCCCGTGATCGAATCTTGAGAAGCCCATGTTAATTTCAGACCGTCTGCGTACTGCCCTGCTTAACTGGTGCTAAGTCTTCTCCCCTCAAAAAAAAAAAAAAATGGTGATAAGTCTCCCCCATTTAGCGCGCTAAGGGTATAGCCTAATCTAGAAATTATCACGTGATAATTTCTATACATATAGGCAATATATATATAAAATAATATTTCTAATAGATACTCCCTCCGTTCCTGTTTACCCGGCGTACAGCCGACAATATGGGGCGGTGCATGTATGCCGAGGTGTACGTCATATAGGGCGTGATTGGTTGTAGAACAAGCCTTGAGCCAGGATGGCCAGGCTATGCAGGACCAAAGAAGCTGGATTGAGCTTGTGCAAGTGATCGTGTTTGGTTGTCTTTGCTGTTGGTCTAGTACGAGACGGAATTGTGTTTGGTTGCATGCATACATCAGTTTTTTTTGGTGTTTGACGCATAGGTCTCTGCATCCTGGATGAATAAGTCATCCTGCACCATGAGGGAAGGAGAAATCCAAAAGATGGAGACGTGCGAGATGAAGGAGGACAAACGAATGAAAAGATGTAGGCAAAAAGTACGAGCAGGACAACCAAACACGGCGTAAGTACACGGAGGAATGCAGAATGCTCCTTCGGACAGCCTGGTTCATGCAACCAATCACCCCCATAAAGAAGCGATGCATGCTGCATGCTGCGTGAGCTGGAGCTAAAGCGTGGACGTCGCTGCATGCAAGCTAGTACTAGTTCACTCCATGCAAGCTAGCGCGGGATAAGAATGGCTTCGTGACCGGCGGCGCGGTGCTAATCACGACGTACGTAGTAAATGCACTTCACATATTTCCGTGTACATCTTGGTATCTGTAATCGGGGCTTGTGCGCCGGGTATACAGGAACGGAGGGAGTAGTTTTCAGATTTTTTTGTTATGCATCTTCTTTCTCCATCGTATACATATTACATCTCTATGTACCTTGGTTCCTGTAGACATAGGAGCCATGTGGTTGATCGAATCGATTCCGATTCTCACGAGAGTCATGTGGAACGGCACTAAACGGGTTATGAGCGAAATGTTTTAGCTAAGAAACGTTTCATGTATTTTGCCTAAGCTCCTGAATAAGCCGAAATGTAGATGCAATACTTGGACAGAGCATTGGCCACGTGATGATTCCAGTTCTCTCTCGTCTTCCTCCTCGCTCCTCTGCCTTGATCAAGCTATCCTGCTCTACTAGTTCGCAGTACCATGTCGCAAATGTGCGACTTCATAACACACTCCATATATTTGTAACCATGCGATTCCACCTCTGGCTCTAGGGAGGGAAGAAAACATCTGATGCTTCGATGATTTTTAGAAAAGGATAACCAATTCCCATCTAATTTGTCGGTCTCGATTTGTGCAAGCTCTCTTTTATAAATTCTGCACTGATTTCTTTCCTGGCATTCCTTTTCGCAATGAAAGCAAATAATCTTGTTGCTTGAACTTGGCTATGATCTCTCCCTATATTTACTTCTGCATCGCTAAAATTTCACTTGGCTTCGACCATAATTTTCTTTTTTCTTTTCAGCCACATATGCATCAGAAGAAGATGACACATTGGTGCCCTTTTCTTTCCTTTTGGCTTCCTCATTCAGTAGGCTGTTCTTCACCATATCAGGAGTCAGCTTACCATTTGGAGCTGAATTGCTGAGCGATACAACAAGTATGTTCCAGCTGTCCGACAATGAGCTCCACAATAACAATGCTGCACTATATCATGAAGATTTATCTTCATGGCTGTCAGCTGATTTTTGTGGCCTTAGAAGACATTCAAGTGTTGAATAACACTGCTGTCGTCTCGGTACTCTAGCTTTGCACACCGATTTATCACCAAGGCTTTGTTAACTGTTGTCTTCCACTCATACATAGATTCTAATTTTTACCACAACTCAAACACATTTGTATCATTAGCAAAATGGTGAAAAATATTGCGGTTGATGTGCAAACGAGTCATACCTACTTCCTTCTTATTTAATACTCTCTAATCTTCCTCCATGATTCTCGTCGGTACTTTGTCTCTCACAATTCGCTCATACAAACCCTTGCAATAAAGCAAGCCCTCCATCATGGACTTCTATAAAGAATAATTTGAAGCATCAAGCTTGATCATATCATTTGGGGGTGTTGCTGTCCTCCATTTGCCAAAGTGAGAATATCATCTCCAACAATCAATTAGGCTTCGATACCAGTTAGGTTGGGATAACCACGGTAACTCACTTGCTAGTGATAGCGAAAGCGCTTAATTTCACCACACCTGAAATCAGCCCATTGGTCTCAACCTATTCGCAGGAGGAAAACATATGCATCACACATATAAATGGAGGAAATGACAATAGTTGTAGCAAATTGCATCGATCCACACATCAACAAGATACACCAGATTTAACGCGAAAACCCCAATTTAGGGTAAAAACCACAGGACCAATCCAGCAAAATCTTCTTCCACTATATGCTTGTGGGATTACAAGTTCATCTTTAGCACTTGAGGCAACCATACATCAAGATTTACAGATTCTGGATAGCAACAGTAAGACTTAGGGCTTCTATTAGGGAGTGGAAAGACCTCACCAAATAATGGTGGGACTCATATTAGAGGCACCAATGATGTGGATGTGAAGCTTCATAACCTTCAGAATGAATCTCTCCTCTAACCTCCTTCAACCTCTCTTTTCTTCTCTGGTTTTCTTTCCTCCACTCACACGCAAGGAGGAAAGGCTGAATACTGGTTTCACTCACACACAAGGAGTGGCTAGTCTTCACACACACACACTCTCTCTCTCTCTCTCTCTCTCTCTCTCTATATATATATATATATATATATATATATATATATATATATATATATATATATATATATATATATATATATATATATATATATATATAACTACTATCCTATAGCTGGCTGCAGAATAACTTATTCTGTAGCCACTTTGAGTTACGATAATTACTATGTTAATTTACGAGATTTACAGTAACTCCTTACTAAGTGGTTTAATATAACGTTATGGTAAATATCCCCATGTGTTATAGTAACCCAACTATCGTAAATATGTATTTATATTATGGTAAATTAGTATATAAAATTATAGTAAATGGAAGTGGCTACAGAATAACTTATTTTGTAGCCGGCTACTGAATAGCCTCTCCCTATATATATATATATATATATATATATATATATATATATATAGGGAGAGGCTATTCAGTAGCCGGCTACAAAATAAGTTATTCTGTAGCCACTTCCATTTACTATAATTTTATATACTAATTTACCATAATATAAATACATATTTACGATAGTTGGGTTACTATAACACATGGGGATATTTACCATAACGTTATATTAAACCACTTAGTAAGGAGTTACTATAATCTCGTAAAATAACATAGTAATTATCGTAACTCAAAGTGGCTACAGAATAAGTTATTCTGTAGCCAGCTACAGGATAGTAGTTCTATATATATATATATATATATATATATATATATATATATATATATATATATATATAGAC